>NC_092048.1:107484448-107784448 GCF_003086295.3 Arachis hypogaea
GCAACACGTTTCACAAGGTAAAAATATCATTTTAATTTTTAATTTTTAATTTTTTTATTTTATTTTTTATTTCTTACACTTGCTAACCCAAGCTTGAGAAACCACGACGCGTCATTGAGCTTGGGGGCTGCTAAGGGTCATACATCAACCGAGGTATAAGCTGCAGATAAAAAGCTCAACTTGCTAGTAAGGACGGCAAGTCAAGCTTGGGGCTATGTAATGTACCCTCATATCTCGGGACAAACAAGTTATACATCGGTTACGCAAACCGAATTTCAAATTAAAATCCACGATAACCCACTCACTCCAAGATTCTCGGATCTACTCACCCTTGATCATGTGGACTTTACTCTCCTCCCAAAGATCTCGGTTCGAGTCAAGTTGCAACCAACGGCTCGGAGAATAATTCAAAGAATGAGCCTATAAATCAACCAAGAGGCATAACAGCAAAGAAACAGAACGAAACGTGTAATCCACTGACTATATACTTCTTTAGATAAGTGATTCCTTACTGACTTGAGCGTCGGAGTTCCTTTTGCAGGTACCATGCTCGGGTTCGAGTTCACGAGGATAGTCTCATCTGAGTTCGGGCTAACGAACGTACCAGAGCCTACGTAAAGCCGACCTTTAGCTCGAAAAAAGTAACCTTGCAAGAACAATACTAATATATTTTGAATTGAATTTTTATTGTTTTCAAATATTATTATAAAATTAAATATTTATAACTACATGCATGTAACTTTTCCTTCATAGTGCCATGTAGCCATGTTAGTGCTAGCTAGTAGCTACCTTACGGGAGGGTATGTTTCAAAGGTTCTTTCACTTTAGAATAGATACCAATTATACCATTCTGGCTTGGTCTTTTGTAGGGCGAAATCATACCTAGAAGAAAGTCTAGTATTCAAATTATAGATCCTACCAAAGGATAATATCCATTATAAAGCGATAGTAATAAAACACACATAGGACAAAGTATACAGTAAAAGTAGGGATGGCAAAACTATTTGCAATGTTTTTTTCCGTAATTCTGTCGTCGTGTCCATTTTTCTCTCTGTTGTCGCATCTTTCACTTCGTCCACTGCTCTGTCCTCTGTCTTGCCGTTGCGTCCCCCTCTGCGTCATTTCGAAAGAAGTCACCATCTTGTCGTTTATATTTTTTGTATAAAATCTTGCTATTTTTGTATAGAATGGATACTTGCAGCTCTATTCATATAGAAATTAATAATTAGTTAGAACTATATCAGATAGATGGGGAATGGGGTCCCCGCGGGGAATAAGACCCTGTGGAAAATGGAGATGAGGAACAATATTCCCCACGGCAGAAAATGAGGACAGGGAGCAAATCTGAAAACAGGGATGGGAAGCAGGGAGGCATCCCCACCCCCGTCCTGCCTCGTTGACAGCCCTAAGTAAAACTAACATTCCTTTTTTTAATTATATGGAATTCGATTCTTTGGTTAATTTGTTGTATGGTGCATGGATACGAATATGAGATACGATTTAATATGGATATATTGACACAAGAATTTTAAAATTCTGTAAGATACGAGGATACACATATTGTATATATATAAAATATAAACTATTTTTTAAATAAATTATAAAGATATTTGATATTTTATTGATATTAAAATATAAATTATTTTTTTAATTATTTTTAATATCTTATTTTAATTATATAAAATATTTAAAATATTTTTTATTTTAATAAATAATAATATATACTATTTTTAGATTTTATTTCAAAAATATATATTAAACATACAATTGGACTCACTAACACGTGATGATAGCTAGGTTTTTAAATGTGATTGAAAAAAATTTTTTTTATTAAAATATAATTGAACACTACAAATATTATGGTTCTAAAATTGAACTGGACCGACTGGTCGAACCAGTCCGACCATAAACCAAACATCATAACGATTCGGTCCAACTTGTAAACCGTCAATTACAAAATCGTTTGAAAATCACTGAACCGGCCGAAAATTGGTCGACCGAACCAAACTGGGACCCAACCGATTTTTAGAAAACGGTGTCGTTTTGCATTAAGAGAAAGAGAAGAATTTGATGAAGGTGAAACAACGTAGGTTTGTAAGTTTTTCTTCCTCAAAATTAAACAGAGTTCTTCCCCAAAAAATCCTAGCCTCCTCCACCACCGCCGTCGTTCTTCTCACTGCTGTCGTCTGTCACGCTCAAGAGCTTTGTCTGTTCGTTGTGCACCAGCCGCTCTCCACATTCTTCAATCGCTAGCTTCCTTAGCCATTCTTCTCACTGCTTAGTCACGCTTTTGCCACCATTCATCACGCTCAGGAGCTTCCTTCTTCGTCTAGTTGTCATGCTCCAAGTCTCCAACCCCTCTCCTCATTCAACAGTCGCTAGCGTTCTCGTCCAGGAGTCCTATTCCATCACTTTTCGTCCATCATCGCGGTCGTCGCCAGGTTGCCGTCGTCCGTCGTGTTCAATTGCTCTTCCTCATACTTTATTCATTGACCTCACCGAAGGTTATGGTTGCTCTGCTCAGTCTTCAGTCTCGTTCTTGGTGATTAGCTTTGCTCTGTCCCTACTTGACAATGATTAATGATTTTGTTATTGTTCATTGCTCACTGCTTCTTGTTTAAATTGAAAATCTTGTTAATCTTATTAATTAAATTGAGAATTGATGACTTTATTATTGCTCATTGCTCATGCATTTAAAAATTTTTATTTTTATTTATTTCTTTTTCATCAAAGAATAATTTTATTAAGATGAAGAGAAAAGAAAATGGAAAAAGAGATGATTGGAGATCCACTTTACAAAATATCAAGAAAGAAATCATATTGGTTATATATTCTATATGTGTTCAAAATATTTAAATTGTGAATTTATCCTGTTATCAGGCCCAATATAAATATTAATAAAAAACTATTACTAAACTATGAATTCTTTATCAAATGGTTGATATTTTTTAAGTTGGTGATCATGATAGAAAAATATGAGAAAATTTAGGACTAAAAATGGATAAATTGCATTTTTTTTAACCATTTTTTTTGGAACTCAATTTTGGTTCCCAACTATATCAATTGCACAGTCTCTATGAGATGATATAATGGTAAAACAATAAAATGTATTTTTATTTTTTGTTTTTTTTATGGGCAAAGATTAGTCTTCTTGAGGTTGATTTTTAAAACTTGTTATATATCAGTTATCTAAACTGAAAATCATTTATCATAAAGAATGTGTTCGAATTGTTTCTTATTTTAAATTTCATAATTGAGGATTACACTGCAATCCTAACCTACAGTGTAATATCTTGTAGCTAGTCATGCAATAGAGACCGTTACAGATTTTGTTGTGGGAATTATGCCAACAATTTTATTAAAATTATACATAATTGTGTGTATTTATATTTTATTTATTATTTATAAATTTATTATAAAATAATTATTTCGATGAAATCGATTAAACTAATAAATTAATAAATTAATCATTAAAACGATTCATTAATCGATTCAATTTTTTAGAATTTTGATAAATATACATATTAAACAAATATTAATAAATATCGTAACTAAAATATATTTAACACACGAACGCGCGTACGTTAACTCAACAAATATCCTTGCTTTATATGTCACAAAGAATCAATCAATCTGTTAATTGTAATAATGGGGCATTTACGTTTGAAGAATTACCAGAGGAATTAATTAAGATATGGACCACTTCACAGAAGTGGGATACAAGTAATTAATTATTGGTCAAATATCATAAGTCAAATAAAAGTTGAACTAACCAATGATAGGCATGGCTTTGAGAATAGGGTTAACTTGGGAAACAGTCACCCGATCCAGTTTATTCTAAAACATCAGTTAAAAATCGGTAAATTGACTAAAATCAATGAATTAGTTAGCTTTTTATTGAAAAAAGGTTAATTTTTTTAAAATATTATTAGCTTATTATATATTTAATCAATTTCAATTAAATTTCAGTTGAACCATTAATTATTTAAACTTCTAAAGTTTTAGTTTTACTGATTAGAAAACTAATTTAATGATATGAAAGACAAGATATAGGGACCAAAAAATAAATTATCAAAAAATAAGAAAATAAATTTTTTTGAAAATATAGAAATAAATTCAGATTCTTGAGATTGTTCGCCACTAGTTTGAGAACCATAAAAACCTTTGAATTGCTACGATTTTAATAAATGGTCCACATTCTAAATCGTTGCAAAATGATGAAAATATCCAACATTAAAAAAGTAGGGGAAAAAAATTATAATTTGGCTTACGTGAAATTAAATGGGATTTATTATTTTAATTAAAAAATAATAGATTATTTTATTTCAAATAAAAAAATATTTTGTCTAAAATTAAAGATTACACAAAAAAAAAGTAAGATTTTCCCATCTTTTACTTAATCATTAGCGAGGCACAGTAAAGAGAATAAAACTAAGAAGAAAGCAAAGTTGGAATTAAGTTGGGGATTTAGTAGGTAAGTTTATAAGTTCCTGATTTTGTTTGGTAGGAATGGCCAGAAGTTCTTCAGGATTCATAGATTGGCGTTCGAACATCCTTTTACACCTTTTTTTTCATATATGCCAGGCAATAATCAAAGCAAAACAGGTTAAGTTCTTACTTACAGATCGGTAATCCGGGACAATAATTTGGAATCTCCACCAATCGAAAAAAGAGTTACAGTTTGGATTTGGAGTCAGGTGGGCTATTGGACTCTTGCTCCAAGTTTCTGAAGCATCTGGACAGTTGAAGATGCAATGTAACAAGGATTCTGGTTCAGCATTGTAAATGGGACAAGTTGGTGAAGTACTTGGGAATCGCTGATTTATGAATTGCGTGACAGGAAATTTTCCATGGAGGGACTTCCACTCGAATACCTGAATCTTGTGTGGGGCTGTCAGACTCCAAAGAAAATTCCAGATTTTCGGTTGTTGCATGATATTTGGACAAAATTCTATAGAAACATGGTGAAAAAGGTAAGCAACTCTATATCCTGAAGCTACATCATATATCTTGGATCTGTTGAGTGTCCATTGAATTTCATTCTCCCCTTCTCCTGGTACTGTAGATAGAATTCTCTGGGCAACATCTTGAGAGAATATTGAATTAATTAGGGGCTGATTCCATTGCTTATGTGCAGAGAACAGAGCACAAACTAAGAAGATTGAATGTCCAGCTTGGGATTGACTTGTAAGAGCTGGTACTGAGAATGGATACGGAGGTGGGAGCCATGGATCTCTAAAGATTCGGATTGCTGTTCCAGAACCAACTCTCCAGTTTAACCCCTTTTCAATGATACTTCTACCTACAAGGATACTCCTCCATCTCCAAGAAGGTAAGGACCCCAACTCTGCATCTAGAATAGAATTATATCTAAAATATTTTCCTTTTAAGATTCTGGATAATAAAGAATCAGGATTAGTAGCAATTCTCCAACATTGTTTACCTAGGAGAGCCAAATTTTGTGCACGTAGGTCTTTAAAGCCAAGCCCTCATTCTTTCTTAGTCCTTATCATTGTATCCCAACTAATTCAAACCATACGACGTTCCGCAGCTTGTTGACCCCACCAGAATTGATTAAGAATGCCATAGATTTTCTTGATTAGATTATCTGGAAGTTTGAAACAAGACAGGGTATATATCAGGATTGCTTCTCCTACCGTCCTTAGTAATACTTGTCTTCCTCCATTAGATAAAAGATATCGTCCATCTTTGGACCTTTTTGATAACCCTTTCCTTGACAGCATAAAAGGTGGTCTTTTTTGATTTATTTACTAAAGAAGGCAGACCCAAATACTTGTCTTGAACTCCAATGTGTGAAATATTCATGGTAATAGCAAGTGATGTGCGTATATCATGAGGAGTGTTATTGCTGAAGAAGATTGCAGATTTATTAAGGTTAACTTTTTAGCCACTGAAACTTTCAAAGTCTCCTAATAAATCTAAGATCCTCCCACAATTGTCTTCTGATGCCTTACAGAATAATATAGAATCATCTGCAAAAAATAAGTGATTAACCTTAGGACATCTTCTTGTAATCTGGATTCTTTGAATGTGCCGATTTTGCTCTGCTTTATGTAGCAAGAAGGAGAGGCCTTTTGCACAAAATAGAAAAAGAAAAGGAGATAGAGGGTCACCCGGACGGATGCCTCTATTTGGTTTAAAAAAACTGTATGGTTGGCCTTCCACAACCATCATTACCAATTCATGAATCCAACCTATCCACGTAGAATCAAATCCCATCTTCTTCATGATAAACCACAAAAACTATCACTCAACCCTGTCATATGCTTTACTCATGTCAATTTTAAGGGCCATCTCATACTCTAAACCTCTCTTTTTCTACTTGAGGTAGTGTATACACTCATGTACTATCAGGATATTATCTGAAATGAGTCTCCCCTCTAGGAATGCGCTCTGATTAGGGCTAATAAGTTTATTCATACACCCTTGTAATCTATGAACCAGTATCTTAGAGATGATTTTGTAGAATATAGAGGATAAACTAATGGGTTGTACCTGGGACATGTCACAAGCATCAGGGATCTTAGGAACGAGACAGATGTTAGTGTGGTTAAACCTCCTTAAAATGCGTCCTCCTCAAAAGAAACTTCTAACTGCCTTGAATACATTCTCTCCCACAGCATCTCAGTAAAATTGGAAGAATTTAGCTGTTATTCCATCTTCCCTTGGAGCACTCTGCGGGTGTACACTAAAGGTAGCTTTATTTACTTCCTCAAAAGAGACCGGATGTTGTAGCCTACGGTTCATGCTAGCTGTCACTTTAGGCTCAAAGTCTAAGAAAAAAAACCCAGGATCCGCCTGATTGGTGGAAGTAAAGATGCCCTTGAAATACTCCTCTGCCACCCTTGCGATAGCTGCATTAGAGGTAACCCACTCTCCATTCTCAACCTTAAGTCTCCAAATCTTGTTCCTCCTAGATCTAGTCTTAAATTTCCGATGGAAGAAGCTAGTGTTTTTGTCTCCTTCTTTTAGGCATTTAATTCTAGATTTATCCTTCCAATAGAGGTATTCATTCAAGTAGGCACTCTCTAATTTTTGCTCAAGTTCCATGATTTCAGGACCTCCTATTAAACCTGATGCCCTCATTTCTTCTAGCTGCGCTGTAATTTCATCAATATGCTTTTTAGAGTTTGAAAGACTACTCCTCTATCATATGACCAGCCGATGTCTAACGAGTTTAAGCTTTTGAGCTAGTCGAAACATGGGGGAGCTTTCAATTTCTGTGTTCCAAATCTCACTAATAAAAATTTGGACTGAATCCTCCTCACACCATCGGGTTTGGAATTTAAATATTCTTTTTGAACGTTCACTTTGTGGATTAGTGTTAAAAAGGAGAGGGGCATGGTCTAAACCCATCTCAGACAATCTAAGAACTTCTGGATTAGGGAACAGTTGTAGCCATGTTTCTCCCACTAAGATTCTATCCAATCATTCTTGAATCAATTCTCCTGCTCTCCGCCTATTACTCCAAGTGAAAGGTCTACCAATCATTCCCAAGTCAAGTAAAGCGTTATCATCAATAAAATAATTAAAATCTGCTATAGAAGACTGTGATTTAAGACTACCTCCACTTTTTTCACTTTGATCAACAATAGCATTAAAGTCTCCCAAAATACATGAGTTACCTTGTTACTGCTGTAAGATTGCTGACGCCTCTTGAAATTGTGTTGAACGAATCTGTTCATGGCTGCTGAAATGAACACCAATGAGATTCCATTCCACATTAACGGATGTGTCTTTCACTAAAGTCACGATGAAAATTTTGAACCATCAATTATTTGCACTACCACATTGTCCCTCCAAGCTAGTGCCAAGCCTCCGGTGCTACCCAATGGATCAATAATCTTCTAATTTGTAAAACCACATGATCTCAACTTCATTTCCACTTGTCGAGATTGGTTTTTAGTTTTACATAGAAAAACCATCTCGGGGGAGTGGGATTGTGACATCCCTTTGAAATTGTGGATTGTCTGGGGTCTCCCCAAACTCCGACAATTCCACGTAATGAGCTTCATATCTCTTCGGGTGCCATTGAATGGCTGGCACCCTCCACCCTCGTTTCAGCAATTATATCATCAATTATATAGATCTTCTTAGCCTCATTTTCATTTTTCTTCCCTTGATTTCTTCTTTTTATTCCTCCAAACAGCTTACTTGAATTAGTCCCTTGTCTAGCAAGTTGTTTCCACTTAGAATTCCTACTGGTCAATCCTTCATTAGGTAAGTTCTGTGGGGTAGATCCATCAGTGTTCATAATACTAGTAATATCTTGCAGAACTAATGCCTTACTAATCTTTTCAATTGACTGCCAAACCACTTTCAGAAAATTATCATCCTCCTTATTACCTCCAGATATCTCTATAGAGTTATTTTTGTCCCTTTGACACTCAAGATGGAAAAATTATCTATCAACCAGTTTGGGGTTGGCTTTTTTCTCGGTTGGAGAGTGCTTGAGTTTGAGTTATTGAAGCTAAAGTTAGTACCAGTTCCTCCACATTCGATCCTCTTGCCTGCTTGATCTGCTTTGACCCACTCACCAATACGATCATGTTTAATAGCGTCCGCTGATGAATCCTCTATGAATTCAGAATAGTGTTTGGAATCATGTCCTAAATGAGCATAGTAGGTACAGAAAATTCCAATCCTCTCGTATGGAAATCTAATTTTCAACACCTTACCATTCAGTTCAGCCATACAAATGCTGTCTTTCACCCTTTTATTACCATCCAGCCAGGCTGTAGTCTTGAGAATTCGATATTCTCTTCCACGAACAGAGAAAAAATCAATGTCTATTACCTCTCCAATTTTCTCCCGAAGTCTTTTTTCAACATGAATAATTTTGAACTACTCAGAAAGACCCTAGAATTGGATCCATATTGGAAAAAAAAAGTAATGCTTTTTTGGTCCTGTTCATCCGATTCAACCTATCTTCTCACATGCAAGATATAATCCTTAAAGAGTCAAGGAGATCTTTTTTCAATTATGAGAACATCAAGATCATTCTCAAAGAAGAATCGGAATTAATTAGGACCTCTCTCAATCGATCGGAACCCCTCCGGTTTACCCCATATTGCCCTTAGGGCATTGTCAATTGTGCCAATCGAAAACGCCTTATCTGCAAAGAATCTCCCTGAGAGACTCTTAATACAAGCCTCCAACCCTTGAAAATAATCTTCCATCTCTAATACCACAATATCCTCCTCATCCTCCTCACTACCTGAATCAATTTTAGAGTTCCTTCCTTCACCGAAATTCATATTGGATTGAGAGTGCTGATTGAGGAGAAGTTGATTATAAGGTAACGAGAACTAAGAGTACAAATTATTGTGATTGAAGAAGAATATAGAAATACAAAAGTAGAAAAAAAAAGTGGAAAGATCAAAGTTCTAAACAGAGCGCTGATAAAACCCTAGCAGAACACTGATAAAACCCTAACAGAGCACTCAAAGAGAGTACGTACTCCCATGTATTTCTAACTGGGACTTGTTACTTAGCGAGATGGAATGATGAAAAAGAATAAATTATTATTTTTACCTACAAAAGTTGAAAATATTGATATATTTATCCATAAAAAAGGAAATTATCATTTGTATCCATAAAACATGAGTTTCGCACAACAAAATTATTCAAACACTAAAAAATCACTTAAAAACCTCAAATTACCCTTCCCTTCACCACTAATACCATCATCCCCCTCTCTCTCTTCGCATTCTCTTTTTTTTCCCATTCCCCATTTTTATTATTTCCATCCCTCTTCACAATGGATTTTCACCGCCGACCTTCTCCAACGTTACCGCAGCGGTCAAGAGAACCATAATCACCATCAATACACCTTTTTCTCCATCTTCCCAAGACTATGACGTCCTCCCACTCCCGATTTGCTTCGCCGAGAAGCAAACCTTATCTCTGCCTCCAAAAACCTTGAACTTGTTAGACTCCCTGAAGCACTATCACGCGACCTCCATCAGCCACAACGACTTTAATTCACCAACCATCAGTACCGTCGCACAACCTCCATCAGCCATGAAGAGCCGACGTTATAGAGCGCGAGGATGCGGTCTTTGACGAGGACTAGACTATGTGGCTTCGTAAGAAGATTGGAGTAGAATTTCATCCACTGGTGATTGTTGTTGCCAGAGAATCAGAGGGCGGAGAGTTTGTTGAGGACCATCACCGATGACTTCAATACCTAGTTCTGTAATGGTACCCTTTAGACCCTTCATATCTTCTCTCATTTTCTGTTACCCCTTCATCCTTGTTGCTAGTGTTGTTGTTGTTGTTGTTGGAGAATGTGGAAAGGAGCAAAGACAAAATGGTGGACTTACACCTTGTGGATTGAATTTGTGGCCTTGGATCTGTTTCTTCTGCGATGATGTGGTTGTGCCGGCTCGATTGGTTTCTGGTTCTTCTCTATTTGATGTATTCTGCTACTGTTGTTAGTGCCTTTATTGTAATAATACACATGTTTCACAGAGAGAGAGAGAGAGAGAGAGAGAGAGAGAGAGAGAGAGAGAGAGAGAGAGTAATGTGATAATGATATAGATGATGATAAAGGGTAATTTGGGATTTTTGGGTGATTTTTTAGTGTTTGAATAATTTTATTGTGCATAACCCATGTTTCATGGGTACAAATGGTAATTTCCTTATTCTATGGATAGACGTGTCAGCGTTTTCAATTTTCGTGGGTAAAAATGGTAGTTTACTCTATGAAAAATAAGCAAAAGAGAAAGTTTAGGAAATGAACTAGTAGTGTATCTAACTACAGTGAATTAGAAAAAAATGTTTAATAAGGAGAAAAAAGTACCGAAAAGAATCGCAAACTCTAATTTTACTCTCACTCCATTGACAATATACAATAAAAAAAACAACCACAATCCTTATTCCGCTCTTCATAACCACGTGTGCACTGCTGTCATTGCCGCCACACGCGCGGACGCAGCGCCGCCTCCCACCGCAGCACGCACGGATACAGCACCCTCCCTCCGCCGCTGCACGCACACGCGCAATGCCCTTTCTCTGCAACCACAACGCTCCCCCACCCCCCGCGAACGGACGCATGTTCGTCTAGTCGACGAGGGTCGCCGCATGCTGTTGCTGTTGCCGCACACTACTGTTCTGAGATTCGCGATGGAATGGCCAGCGAAGAAGAACATTGTGCTCCGCCACCCAAATGCATGCTTTGGCCGTGTCGCTTTTCTTCTTGGTTTTGGATTATTGTTTTTACTAGTTTTGGACATTTCTTTTTCCTAAATTTCGAATATATATATATATATATATATATATATATATATATGTATATAGGATTCTTTTTTGTTTTGGATGATTTTTTTAATAGTTTTAGATATTTTTTACTTAGTTTTTGAATGTTCTTTTTTCAATATTTTTTGGATGATTATTTTGTTAGGTTTTAAAATTTTTAACATCATTTTGCATATTTCTTTTTTTTTAAGTTTTAAATGTTATTTTGTTAGGTTTCAAATATTTTTTTATTAAAAATTTTTAAAATGATTTTAGAAATAATTTTAAAATTTTTAAAATAAAATTAAAAAATTTTAAAATGAATTAAAATTTTTTCTTAGAGTTTAAATGTTTCTTTTTAATAAGTTTTGAATGTTTCTTATGATAGTTTAAATTTATGTTCTTCCAAAAAAAATTAATATATATATATATATATATATATATATATATTAACTTATTTTTAATGTATATTTTATAATTTGATATTTATTATATATTGATAACTGATTTTTATAATTAATTTTAGGATACAAGTAATATTATTGATTATATTTTATGCTCTTTTTGCCAAAAAGTTGAATTGCTAACATCGTAGGCTAATTTTCTCACCATAATTAAACGTATTTACTGATACAAGAAACGAAATTATGTTTTTGAATTACAAATAGAATTATTTTGATATTATCATACCTCCGTCGTCCGCCGTTTTCGATTCTTTTTCCCTCTTTTCACTTGTGCTTCCTTTTTTTATTCCAAGAGTTTTTTTTATTTCTTTTTAAAGTAAATTATCGTTGAATGATTCTGATCTGTAATGTTCAAATACCTTGATTGATTCTACCTGATTATGTAAATCATCAAAAAAATGTTAGACAACGTCAAATTCTATTGTTTGAACAGAGTATGGGATTTAACATAATGTAACTAAGCATTTAAGGAATTTTTTAAGAAAACATCGGTCGAGATGATTTTTAATTCTATAATATTGATCCTGCCGGCTCTGTATCCTCTGTAAGACTTTTGTTCTGAAATTTATTTAACTAATTAATATTAATAATTTGAGAGCATAGTTAGTTACACAAGATTATTCTTTTGCATGATCAGTGTGAATGTCGCCCAATGAAGTAATGCGAGAGCCTGAGAGGTTCCTAATTTAAGTGATGGTTTTACTCAAATTTTAATTAAACTTGAAAGGGAATAAATTAGGCCTGGACAACATTTATAATTCAATTAGTCTTTACTATATATACGAAGGAAAAATATAGGAAGACAATGAAAATACTAAACAATGTAAATAATAGATATATTGAATGTTTAATTCAATAGATATGTAAATGGATGATTATTCTTTTTGATTCGATTTACTATACAGTTAACAATGACTAGATATTTACATTGTTTATAAAAGTTATTACCTACCTAATAAAACCGCAAAAAATATTTTGAGGGTAAAGAAAAGACAGAAATGCTGGGCTTCTAGCCTTCTAGAAGATCATTAGGTTACGTATAAAGCCCAGAGAACATTGCAGGGCCCACCGAAACCCTCCAAAGTCAAATACTCACCAACTCCTATCCTTAATAAAGCAGAATATAATTCCTTAATGCTACATTAGGTTTGTTAATTGTTGTAGTTGAGGTCTCTATTTTCAGTTTCGCTTTCCCTTGGATCATGAATTGATGATGCAACTTTCTCCTATGATGAAGGATTAGTGTATGTGCTGTAAAGCTGATCAAGTGGTTTGCATTATATTGGCACCCACTTAGTTAGATAAGACGCATTTTCGTTACTTCCCTAATAATCTCTATCATTTTCCCATACTTTCCATTTGTCCCATCCTTTTTCTTCTGGATTCTTTTGCTACCACGGGCTAATAATATATAATTCATTCCTTAATTAGCTTCCTCGTAACATTTTAGTTTTTCTGAATTACCATGCATATGTATGTACAATTGATATAAAACACAAACACAATACTACTTGCTATATATGATAAATACCAGAGAAAGTATAGAACACTAATTTTTAATAGCGTAATATTAATTAATTTTAGAATTTAAAATTTAAGATTAAAAATTTAAAATAAATGAAATAATTTTACAAAATTGACTGATAATAGTTAAGAAAAGTCAAAAATTTATTAATATTACTGTAAATATAATTATTTGAAAGAATAAATCATTTATTTTTTTTTATAAATAACATGAATAACCAAAACATTTTTAAACAAGAATATATGAAGAAAAATTAGTAACACATCCGACCTTTAATTTATTATACACTGTGATATAACCTCCTTTCTCGGCATTACCAGCGAGAGATGATTATACCAAAAAAAATGTGTACCTACTATAGATACCAAAAGCAGATGATTCATGCATTTTAGTATTTTTTTTTTCATTTGATGAATAATTCGGATATAAATGCATTATTTACGTTATATATATATATATATATATATTTTTAAATCAGAAGTGAGACTCGAAAAGCGAATCCACGGTCTGTAGGTAAGTAAGGAAAGACTATGCCATTTAAACTATAACTCGTTGGTTTATCTACGTTGTAATTTGGTTTGAATAAATTCTCATTCTTATAATTATTATTTATCTTTCGCTTTTGTAACCGATCATCGATAACTATCTGTAACTCAATTTCTAGGATGCCATTTATTTTAATCCAGGGAAACATCGCACTGTAAATTATTTAGTAGTCAACTTCTTCTATGTTATATACGGAGAAATACAATGTTTGGATTCAATTAATATTATTAGTTAGTAGTTAAGTGTGAATAAGTTTACAATGCTAAGTTATAAAGAATTGATGGTTGGTGTGTGTGTAATTGTGCAAAAACTGCACACTGTGGATGGCAGGAAAGAAGCGAGGAATAGACTGAACCATTCATTATTATTAGAAAACCCATTCATCATTATTATAATTGAATTAAACATACGGCATATACAGGTGGTGTTGTTTTACGATATCACGGAACGGTGGAAATGGACATCACTTAATATATAAAACAATTCGCGTTTTGCATTCCTCACATACATTGTGAACCATGAAAAAGCATTATTTTTTGAAGCACCAAAATCTGCTAATTAAATATATTATTATATAGTATCATATGTAAATGCAAGGAGCAAATATAGTATAAAAGCTTTTCTTCTCTCCCCCTTTTTATTTTGTGGTTCCAGGCCTTCAATGAATATTCAAATATTAATAATGTTTGGTCTCTTTCTTTTCTTTTCCTTTCTCTTTTCTTTAAGGAAAAAAGGTGTGGGAAAGCAAATACACTATGGGAAGATATATAACGCAATGAGAACTGCGCATGCAGTATTTTACAAGTTGTATTGACCTTGACGCTGCTCTTAAATTAATGGATCGGAGAATGAATGAGAAATATTAAGTCATTGATCTTCACCCTAGTCCACACGTTCAATTCGGGTCTTGACTCATATATTTCGTATAGATATATAGATGTTTAATTTTCATGGAATAATTGGTTTTCGTTGCATGTACTAAGACTTTTGTTCTTCCATGCGTCTCAGAATGTCAAAGACAAATAGGAAGTGAGTTTGTCAATATGTGATCTCTCTACCTAATTGTTGTTTCTAATAATAATTCAAGAATCGCAACCACGTGTTTCCCACAAGTCACGAAGACTTATGCATACAATACCAAATCACAGTTGTTAACTCGAAATATAATAAGTGAATTGTAGAGATTAATTTTCTTTTTTAAACTGTGAACATTACAGAATCATAGGAAAGTGGTGCATGGAAATTATTCAAGTAATGAGACTGTCCGTTTAACTTACGCTGATAAATTGATTTTCCAATGAATTACTGTTTATATAAGTAATGAGATCGAACATACAGATGATGAGATGAATGATGGTGACCGTCATAATTTCAGTACTATATGTGTGTCACTGTCATCTCAAGAATTTAATTTACAGCTACATAAACCTAGTTTAGATATAGTAATATACATGAGTAATGTAAACGCAAATTCTGTATTTTCTAATTCTCCTGCACGGTCAATTTTTTGCTTATCTGAGACAATTAGGAGTGAATGCTAAGAGAAGTAGATAATGACACCTATATACAATGTGATGATAAGGTGTTTAAGATAATGGAGTTGTTTAATTATAATTGTAAGGCTTGATTTTGAAAAACTTGTTAAAATGGTGTTAGTGTTTTTTCTTTTAAAAGAATAAGTTTTTTATTTTGTATTTGGTACTTTGATAAATTAAAAAGATTATGTGTTTTGACTTATAATTTTTAAAAGATAAGAACTTAAAGATATTTTGTATTTATATTTAAATTAAAAAATCTAATATAAATTCATACATTACTTAATTTTTAAATTTAATTTTTATATTTTTGTCTATTATAATATTTTTAAATTTTAAAATTATTTTACTAAACGTACTTATTATTGTTTGTACTTATTGAAAATTATTTTAATTTGATTTACTAAATATAGATGTTAGCTACCACTTTTAAAAAGTTATATTTTAAAAAATAATTTTTATAAATTATTTTTAAAAAATAAAATTTTACCAAATCAAACTTAAATCTTTAATACATTATATTAATATATAACTCTTTTATATTGAAGATCAAAAATATTATTTGTACACTAAAATTATCTACTAAAATTAGTCACTATATATTTGTGTATAAATATATATACTATTAAACTCATTTTCAATGTGTATTTTATACTAATAACTGATTTTAATATATTATTAACATAGTTGATTAAAAATATATATTAAGTTAAAAATTAAAAATAAATTAAGCATTTTTATGACGCAATTGTTTTTCTTATTTCATGCTTTTAAATTTTATATTTAATAATTTTATAAAAGAATATGATAAAAACTGGCAAATAATAATAATAATAATAATAATAATAATAATAATAATAATAATAATAATTGGTATATATAATTGACTGACTTTCTACTAAATAACTAGTAATTAAAAACTCGATTGCCATAAGCTAAATTTTTGGACTGAGATAATAAATATTTAAATTTGGACATTTTGTTTGTATATCTTAATATCGATGGAGAAGAAAAGAAAATTGTTAGTCGAAAGAATTGTCCATAAGTTCTTAAAATTCGTTACCATAAAATAAAAAACAAATTAAAATGCAATGGCAGACAAAGTAGACGACTAGACGACGCAGACGGCTGTGATGCAATAATTTTTCCGGGGTAGCGATTTTCTATTAGCGTGCTGCACTCTATGGCTCTACTTTTATTGTTTCATTATTAATTTTTTATTTTTTATCATTACCTTTTTTAACATTAGGAGAAAGCTTCTCAGTGTATTTTTTTGGTACAGTAAGGGGCCAGAGGCCCAAGGAACGAACAGACTACACAATATTCACAGTTTGGGCCAAGTGATCCCAATTACATCACCCAAAATTTTTACTTCTACCAAAAAAAAGCCAGAGTGGAATTGTAACTTGTAAGTAAAATCTCTCCGTACAATTTTGTGTGTGTTTGGATTACAGTTAGCAAACGAGAGTTTGTATAAAATTAATTTTATAAACTTAATTTTGATGAAAAATAAGTTTGTGTTAACGTGATTTATATCAAAATAGATTATAGTAGAATAAATGTTGTTAGGATTATACTACTCAAAATCACTTTTAGATGAAAAATTACGAAAAGAGCATTGTTCTGAGACTTACCTAGAACCAGATGGTTGGGCTTGAATGAGAGGTCCAAACGCTAAAGGAAGGTGGTCTCCGACTTGTCCTACGTCAGGGAGCCGCCGTCTGAGTTGCGTGTTCCAAGAGATGGGGGTGGTACTTACAAGACACTCTGATGCCTAAGTCAGCAAGGGGCTAAGCAGGTTTAAGTGTATTGGAACTTAGGTTTACCTGAGTGAGACAATGTATTTATAGAGAGGATCCAATAACCACCGTTGAAGTAGTTCCACTTCTGATGGTGGATAACCGTCCCTTTATCTTAGGGTTGTTGGGATCTCTCTCCTAGAAGTGGGTGAGAGATTTAAGGAGGCAGTTACTCACTTGGATAAGTGCTGACTGCTTTGTTGGTGTTGACTACGACTTCTTAGTGGAGGTCGGATAGTAAGTGAAGGCCATCCTTTTGGATTGGGCCTCTTGTCTTGATTTGGGCCTGGCTTACATTTTGGGCCATGGTATGAACAGTGCCCCTACTCGAGTCCGATCTCTTAGCTATGAGTTGGATACGAGTATTAATTGAACTCGGGGATGCTTAAGTCGATTTCTTCTTTCAAGTCGGGAAACCGACGTGGTTTGTAGTTTTTGAAACCGACGTGATTTTGAATTTTCAAACATCATGTCTAATCGAATGTCGCGTCTGTTTGGCTTCTGCATTTACACGTGGGTGGGCGGTTGCATTGGTAACAGTGCGTTCTTTTAATGACTGAACCGTTTTTACAATTATGCCCCTAGTGCATTATAAATGCTTTTTCCTCTTCTTTCTTTCCTTTCTTTCGTTTGCTTTCTGAGAACTGTTTCGCTCCTTTGCTCTTTTCCTCGCTCATAAGATCCTCAGGCTTTCTCTCTTCCGTTGTAGTGTTTGTCTTTCTATCTTCTTCTTCACAAAAGGTTAGTTCTTTGTATCTCCTTTTTGCTTTTTTACTTGATATGATGAATGTTTTGAGAGCGAGATTCTTTGGTGTGGCATTTTTACTGTTCGTAGTAGGAATATTTTTGGAATTTTGCATTTTTCCTTTTGCGAGGATCTCTTTTGCTATGACTGTTATTTGCTTTTGCCTTCTGTTTAAAAAGAACTTCTTCGTTACGGACTGATTTTTTGATGACTTCTTTTTCTGTGCAATGTAGGTATTATCATTTTCGCATACATTTTTTCCTTTTTACGAAATGTCTTCCCACATTCCTGAGGCCCACTTGAGATGGGTAGATACTTCCTTTCTTTCTGAGAACCCTTTAGTGGATACCGTCTTCATAACTGAACTCAGGAAGCACCATAGGGTCTGTAGCCTTGATAGTGACGAACCCAAATATGAGTTGATAGCCCCTAATCTTGAGGACCGAGTTTGTTTTGGGAGGAATGACGATACTGATCTCCACTTTATTTTCATGTATGACTGCCTTTTTACCCGTTTAGGGGTTACCTTGCCTTTTTCTGATTTTGAAGTGGAGGTTCTGTCCTACTGTAGGGTAGCTCCTTCCCAACTTCACCCCAATTCCTGGGATTTTCTGAAAATTTACCAGCTTGTCAGCCGAGAGCATGACCTTCCGATCTCTTTATAAATATTTTTCTATCTTTTTCACTTGACCAAGCCTTTCAGTAAACAAAACAAATAACAATGGGTGTCTTTCCAAGCCATTCAAGGTCGAAAAGTCTTTTCTATGTTTGATGAATCCTTCCATGACTTTTAAAATTTATTTTTCAAAGTTCAAGCCGTTGAAGGACATCACCTTTTCTTCCTGGATGAGGATAATGAGCCCCGATTTCCTTTGTGCTGGGTAGAAGCCTCTCCCATAGAGAAATATGGCTTAACAGACTTGGATGGGGTAGAAGAGGCTGTTGTTGAGTTCTTTCGAGAGGCTTGAGGACGGGCTCCAAACCTGGACACCAAGAAATTTCTTCTTGGATCTCCAAGTTCTGTCAGGGCCGAGCTAGGTAGTTCTTCATTTCATGCTCTTGTAGTCACACTTGACTCCTCTGACTTGCATTAATTTGTTCTCGACTTGTGCTGATTAATTTTGTTTTTCTTTTCATAAATGGTGAAAAGCGGGTCGAGAGCAGCTTACCAGAAGGTTCAGGAGGCGAAAAGGAATGCTCGCGTCTGGGCTGCTCCACAGGAAGTCGGGGCTTCTGCTACTCCTCCTCTTCATGGGTCTGGTCAGGGGACCTCTTCCTCCCAGCCAATCTTGGTAAATCCTGTTCCTACTCCTCCTTCTCCTCCTCTTGCTCCCCCTGTTCAGTCCTCTTCGGAACCTGAGAAGAAAAAATGCAAGACCATGGAAACCGGCTCTTCTATTGTTGGGGATGCCAGTTTTGATGGTCCAAAATTTGCTAGGAAGCACAACCTTCCACACAGCTAGATTGCTATGGATGATACTGCTATCCAAAATCATCTTAATATTTTAATCCGGGGGAGAATTCGAACTGCTAGAGTCTGAACCTCCCTTCTTGATATTTTTGACAAAACTCCTTTGAGAACTACCCAAAAATCTTTGGAGGATCTCCAAGGGAGGATTGCCCTATATCAGGAGGATGAGAGGAGGCTGCAGGAGGAAAACAATAAGCTAAAGGAAGAGCTTGCCCAGGCCTGGGAGAGGGAGAGGAAGCTGAAGGACCAGTGTGTCATGGCAGAGGGTTTGAAGGAGAAGGCCAAACAGAATTATGTTCGCCTTTTTGCATATAAAATTGAATTGAATGAGGAGCTGGACAAGCTTAGGGAGGGATACCAGGACCTGGAGGAGTCTGTGACGGAAGGTACTGAAGTGTTGTTTGAGGTGTTGAAGGAGCAAGTTTGGGTTCTGGCTCCCGACTTGGATCTGTCTCCTTTGCATCCTGACAAAGTTGTCATTGACGGCGCCATTATTTTTCCTTCTCGTCCTGCTACAGATTCCGAGCTGAAGATGGCGGGGCAGCGCGTAATAGAGTCTCCTTCTCGTGAGGTTGATATGCCGTCTTCTTCGGCTACTCTTGAGGTGATTCCAACTCCTAACGCCGAAGAGGTCCCTCCAACCCCTCCGACTTCCACGGCTGGAGTTCCGACATCCCCTCCTGGTGATGATTCCAATCCTCCTCTTGATCCTAAGTAGTTTGAAGCTATTAAGGCCCGGCTTGTGGGTCCTTTTTGTAAACTTTGTATCTTTGTTTCTTCGTGTTGAAGGTTTCTGACATTTGATCCTTTTCATAGGGTCTTAACAACAATTTTTTGTTTCTGGCCTTTTTTGGACAAGGCCTTTTAACAAAGTAGGTTATTTTTATCATGCATGTTTGTTGCTTTTTGCTACTTGATCAGACTCAGCTTTTCTTAAAAAAAATTTTTGAGAGAGGTCGAACTTTTTCTAAGGGTAAACCTTTTTTACAGCTCTGTGAAGTTTCTTTCAAGAAAACTTATTTTGAATAATTTTGGCAAAAGTTTTCTGCAAGGTTTTGTGAAAACTTTAGTTTTGATTCTTGGACTGGAAGTTTCAACTATGTGAAGAACTCTTATCAT
Organism: Arachis hypogaea; assembly: GCF_003086295.3. Taxonomy (NCBI): domain Eukaryota; kingdom Viridiplantae; phylum Streptophyta; class Magnoliopsida; order Fabales; family Fabaceae; genus Arachis; species Arachis hypogaea. The sequence continues at coordinate 107,504,912 of NC_092048.1, forward strand.
TGATTCCCTGAGGAATTCTCGCCTTTTTTTGTTTTCCATTGTTTTGACCTCGTACGTTCAATTTTACTTTGCCTATTGAATTGTTTACATAACTTAGGCTATTTTTGCGATACATTTTATTCGGTTTGGGCTTTTTGACTTGCAAGTCGTTAGCTATAATATGTCCGAGCTTGTTACGATTGACTTTTATAACCTCTTTACACTGACTTGTACCTCGTCGCTTTATTTTGCCGACCATATAGGTCGGTCAATGGATTTCTGCGTTTTTTTGAACTTAAGTCAGTGCGTATCATAGTAATGATAAATGAAAATTTTAAAGAGAAAGGTAAGGGGATAATGTAAAGAGAGATATTATTGCTGAGTGTAATATGGAATTTCAAAGATGCTTTTGCTACTAAGGGTTTGGAATTTCTACCCCCTAGCCCTCACTATGATGCCTCGTTAAAACCCCCTCCAGGAAAATCCTTCTTTGGGAAAAAACCATGAAGTCGGGAAAAAGAGTACATCAGAGAGCGATGTTCACTTCTAGCTGTAATATCTTTTCATATTGCAGCCTTGCCATGATTTGGGAAGCTCTAACCCTTTTAGATCGGACACCTTATAATACCTTTTTCCTAGGACCTCAATTATCTTGTAGGGTCCTTTCCAGTTTGCAGCGAGCTTCCCTTCGCCCGACTTATTTATGCCGATGTCATTTCTAATCAGAACCAAGTCGTCTATGGCAAAGCTTCTTCGAATGACATTTTTGTTGTATCTATTCGTCATCCTTTTCTTCAACGCTGATTCTCTTATCTAAGCTTGTTCTCGGGCTTTGAGGAGCAATTCGAGTTCTTCCTTGTGAGCTTGAATGTTTCCGACCTCGTCATAGAATCTCACTCTTGGACTTAGCTCATTGATCTCTATAGGGATCATGGATTCTATGCCATAGGCGAGTCAAAAGGGTGTCTCTCCAGTAGTAGAATGAGGTGTAGTTCGGTAGGCCCATAATACTTGGGAGAGTTCTTCAGCCCAAGCTCCCTTTGCTTCTTGAAGTATTTTCTTAAGTCCTGCTAAAATGACTTTGTTAGTAGCTTCGGCTTGTCTATTTGCTTGGGGATGTTCTACCGAGGTGAATTTGTGTTTAATTTTCATGCTGGTCACCAGGTTTCTAAAGGTGGAGTCGGTAAATTGGGTACCATTATCTGTAGTGATGGAGTGTGAGACTCCAAACCTAGTAATGATATTCCTATAAAGAAACTTCCGACTTCTCTTTGCTGTGATGGTGGCTAAGGGCTCTGCTTCAATCCACTTTGTGAAATAATCTACTCCTACTATGAGATATTTAACTTGTCCAAGTGCTTGAGGAAAAGGTCCAAGTAGGTCCAATCCCCATTTTGCAAAAGGCCATAGAGAAGTTATACTAATTAGCTCTTCTGGGCGGGGGGAGGGGGTGACATGGAAGTTGGCATGTATCTAGCATGGTTGACACTTCCTCACCAAGTCGGTGGCATCTTTTTGTAAGGTTGGCCAGAAGAATTCAGCTCGAATAACCTTTCTGGCTAAGGATCTTGCCCCGAGATGATTTCTGCAGATACCGTTGTGCACTTCGTCCAACACTTCTTCTGTAGAGGACATTTTTCACCAATGTGTAGTTATGTGCTTCCCTTCGAATCTTCTTGGCTTCTTTTTGTTCCTCCGGTAAGATGTCGAATTTTAAGTATTCGATCAAGAGAGTCATCCAACCAAGGTTTAATCTGGAAACCTCTAAGACATCTAGCTTGTCGTCTACCTTGGTGACTGAAGGTTCTTGGAGAGTTTCTTAGATCAGGCTCCTATTCTTTCCACCAGGCTTGGTACTTGCCAACTTGGAGAGGGTGTCTGCTCTGCTATTGAGATCCCGAGTTATATGCCTGGTGCACGAAATTGTGATGTCCAGGCTCGAACAATCCCTGGTAATGGCTCCAAAGCTTGGTGCTTTGATCTTAATTCATAATTGTCACAACTTCGATACAACTAACCAGCAAGTGCACTGGGTCGTCCAAGTAATACCTTACGTGAGTAAGGGTCGAATCCCACGGAGATTGTTGGTATGAAGCAAGCTATGGTCACCTTGTAAATCTCAGTCAGGCGGATTTAAACATGATATTTTATTAGATTCAAATAAACAATAAAAGGGATAGAGGCACTTATGTAAATCATTGGTAGGAATTTCAGATAAGAGAATGGAGATGCTTTTCGTTCCTCTGAACCTCTGCTTTCCTGCTATCTTCATCCAATCAGTCTTACTCCTTTCCATGGTTGGCTGTATGCAAGGGCATCACCGTTGTCAGTGGCTACATCCCCTCCTCTCAGTGAATCATATGCTCACGCACCCTGTCACGGCACGGCTATTCATCTGTCGGTTCCCAATCATGCTGGAATAGGATTCACCCTCCTTTTGCGTCTGTCACTAACGCCCAGCACTCGCGAGTTTGAAGCTCGTCACAGTCATTCAATCATTGAATCCTACTCAGAATACCACAGACAAGGTTTAGACCTTCCGGATTCTCTTGAATGCCGCCATCATTCTAGCTTACGCCACGAAGATTCCTGTTAGGAGATCTAAGAGATACTCATTCTAGCTTAATTCATGTAGAACGGAAGTGTTTGTCAGGCACGTGTTCATAGGGGAGATGGTGATGAGCGTCACACATAATCATCACCTTCATCACATTTTTGGGTGCGAATGGATATCTTAGAAGCGAAATAAGAAGAATTGAATAGAAAATAGAAGTACTTTGCATTAATCTTTGAGGAACAGTAGAGCTCCACACCTTAATCTATGGAGTGTAGAAACTCTACCGTTGAAAATACATAAGTGAAAGGTCCAGGCATGGCCGAGATGGCCAGCCCCTCTGATCTAAGAACCAGGCGTCCAAAAGATGTCTAATACAATAGTAAAAGGTCCTATTTATAATAAACTAGTCACTAGGGTTTACATGAGTAAGTAATTGATGAATAAATCCACTTCCGGGGCCCACTTGGTGTGTGTTTGGGCTGAGCCTAAGTGTTGCACATGCAGAGGCCATTTGTGGAGTTGAACGCCATGTTCTGTGCCAGTTTGGGCGTTCAACTCTGGTTTTGGATCCTTTTCTGGCGCTGGACGCCAGATTTGGGCAGAAGGCTGGCGTTGAACGCCAGTTTACGTCGTCAATTCTTGGCCAAAGTATGGACTATTATATATTGCTGGAAAGCCCTGGATGTCTACTTTCCAACGCAATTGGAAGCGCTCCATTTCGAGTTCTGTAGCTCCAGAAAATCCACTTTGAGTGCAGGGAGGTCAGAATCCAACAGCATCAGCAGTCCTTTTTCAACCTTTGAATCTGATTTTTGCTCAAGTCCCTCAATTTCAGCCAGAAAATACCTGAAATCACAGAAAAACATACAAACTCATAGTAAAGTCCAGAAATGTGAATTTAACACAAAATCTATTAAAAACATCCCTAAAAGTAACTAGATCCTACTAAAAACATACTAAAAACAATGTCAAAAAGCGTATAAATTATCCGCTCATCACAACACCAAACTTAAATTGTTGCTTGTCCCCAAGCAACTGAAAATCAAATAGGATAAAAAGAAGAGAATGTACTATAAATTTCAAACTATCAATGAAACATAGCTGCAATCATATGAGCGGGACTTATAGCTTTTTGCCTCTTGAATAGTTTTGGCATCTCACTCTATCCATTGAGGTTCAGAATGATTGGCTTCTATAGGAACTCAGAGTTCAGATAGTGTTATTGATTCTCCTAGTTCAGTATGATGATTCTTGAACACAGCTTCTTTATGAGTCTTGGCCGTGGCCCTAAGCACTTTGTTTTCCAGTATTACCACCGGATACATAAATGCCACAGACACATAATTGGGTGAACCTTTTCAGATTGTGACTCAGCTTTGCTAAAGTCCCCAATTAGAGGTGTCCAGGGTTCTTAAGCACACTCTTTGTTTTTGCTTTGGACCTTGACTTTAACCGCTCAGTCTCAAGTTTTCACTTGACACCTTCACGCCACAAGCACATGGTTAGGGACAGCTTGGTTTAGCCGCTTAGACCAGGATTTTATTCCTTTAGGCCCTCCTATCCACTGATGCTCAAAGCCTTGGGATCCTTTTTATTTGCCCTTGCCTTTTGGTTTTAAGGGTTATTGGCTTTTTTCTGCTTGCTTCTTTTCTTTCTATTTTTTTCTATATTTTTTTTTCGCCTATTTTTTTCTTTTTCTTTTTTTTCTTTTTTTTTTTTTGCAAGCTTTGTTTTTTTTGCTGCTTTTTCTTGCTTCAAGAATCATTTTTATGATTTTTCAGATTATCAAATAACATGTCTCCTAGTCATCATTCTTTCAAGAGCCAACATATTTAACATTCTTAAACAACAACTTCAAAAGACATATGCACTGTTCAAGCATACATTCAGAAAACAAGAAGCATTGTCACCACATCAATATAATTGAGCTAAGTTCAAGGATAAATTCGAAACTCATGTACTTCTTGTTCTTTTGATTTAAAACAGTTTTTATTTTAAGAGAGGTGATGGATTCATAGGACATTTATATCTTTAAGACAGAGTTACTAACTACTAATGATCATGTAATGAAGACACAAACATAGATAAGCACATAACATAGAAAACAAAAAACAGAGAAGGCAAGAACAAGGAATGAGTCCACCTTAGTGATGTCCTTGAGCTCTTCTATGTCTCTTCCTTGTCTTTGTTGCTCCTCCCTCATTGCTTTTTGATCTTCTCTGATTTCATGAAGGATGATGGAGTGCTCTTGATGTTCCACCCTTAGTTGCTTCCAATAATTGTGTGGAAGAAAATGTATCCCCTGAGGTATCTCAGGGATCTCTTGATTTGCAGTCAAATGTACTACCACTGAGCTATAGATCCTTTACATAATTGTTTTACCACACCAAACTTAGAATGTTGCTCGCCCTTGAGCAAAAGAAGAAGGAATAGATGAAGAAGAAGATGTGGAAATAAAAACTAGGATTATGAGGAGGTAAAGTGGGGATCCTGTGGGGTTCACAGATCCTGAGGTGTCAAGGCATTTACATCCCTGCACCAATTTAGGCATGCAAAATGCCCTTGCACACAACTCTGGGCGTTCAGCGCCAGGTTGGTGCCCTTTTTGGGCGTTCAACGCCCCTTTGCTGCCATTTCTGGCGTTGAATGCCAGAACCATGCTTGTTCTGGGCGTTCAGCGCCAGGATGCTCCCATTCTGGGCGTTCAGCGCCAGAACTATGCTCTGTTCTGGCGTTTGAACGCCAGACAGATGCTCCTCCAGGGTGTGAATTTTCTTCTGCTGTTTTTGATTCCGTTTTCAATTTTTATATTTATTTTGTGACTCCACATGATCATGAACCTAAGAAAACATGAAAAACAATAAAAATAAGAATTAGATAAACATTGGGTTGCCTCCCAACAAGCGCTTCTTTAATGTCAATAGCTTGACAGTGGGCTCTCATGGAGCCTCACAGATGTGCAGAGCTTTGTTGAGACTCTCCAACACCAAACTTAGAGTTTGGATATGGGAGTTCAACACCAAACTTAGAGTTTGGTTGTGGCCTCCCAACACCAAACTTAGAGTTTGACTGTGGGGGCTCTGGTTGACTCTGCTTGGAGAGAAGCTTTTCCTGCTTCCTCTCTATGGTTGCAGAGGGAGATCCTTGAGTTTTAAACACAAGGGAGTTCTCATTCCATTGAAGGACTATTTCACCTCTGTCAACATCAATCACAGCTCTTGCTGTGGCCAGGAAAGGTCTTCCTAGGATGATGGATTCATCCTCTTCCTTTCCAGTATCCAGGACTATGAAATCAGCAGGGATGTAAAGGCCCTCAACCTTTACTAATACATCCTCTACTTGTCCATATGCCTGTTTCCTTGAGCTGTCTGCCATCTCTAGTGAGATTTTAGCAGCTTGCACCCCATAGATTCCCAGTTTCTCTATTACAGAGAGGGGCATGAGGTTTATTCCTGAACCAAGGTCACACAGAGCCTTAAAGATCATGGTGCCTATGGTACAGGGTATTATGAACTTTCCAGGATCCTGTCTCTTCTGAGGCAATGTCAGTTGATCCAGATCACTTAGTTCATTGATGAACAAGGGAGGTTCAACTTCCCAAGCATCAATGCCAAATAATTTGGCATTCAGCTTCATGATTGCACCAAGAAACTTGGCAGTTTGCTCTTCAGTAACATCCTCATTCTCTTCAGAAGAGGAATACTCATCAGAGCTCATGAAGGGCATAAGGAGGTTCAATGGAATCTCTATGGTCTCTAGATGAGCCTCAGAGTCCCTTGGTTCCCCAGAGGGAAGCTCCTTATTGATCACTGGACGTCCCAGGAGGTCTTCCTCCTTGGGATTCACGTCCTCTCCTCTCCTCAGAGGTTCGGCCATGGCGCTTATGTCAATGGCCTTGCACTCTCCTTTTGGATTCTCTTCTGTATTGCTTGGGAGAGTACTAGGAGGGATTTCAGTGATCCTTTTACTCAGCTGGCCCACTTGTGCTTCCAAATTTCTAATGGAAGACCTTGTTTCATTCATGAAACTTACAGTGGCCTTAGATAGATCAGAGACTAGATTTGCTAAATTAGAAGCGTTTTGTCCAGAGTTCTCTATCTGTTGCTGAGTTGATGATGGAAAAGGTTTGCTATTGCTAAACCTGTTTCTTCCACCATTGTTAAAGCCTTGTTGAGGCTTCTGATCCTTCCATGAGAAATTTGGATGATTTCTCCATGTTGAGTTATAGGTGTTTCCATAAGGTTCACCTAAGTAATTTACCTCTGCTATTGCAGGGTTCTCAGGATCATAGGCTTCTTCTTCAGAAGATGCCTCTTGAGTACTGTTGGATGCAGCTTGCATTCCATGCAGACTCTGAGAGATCATATTGACTTGCTGAGTCAATATTTTATTTTGAGCCAATATGGCATTCAGAGTATCAACTTCAAGAACTCCCTTCTTCATAGGCGTCCCATTATTCACAGGATTCCTTTCAGAAGTGTACATGAACTGGTTATTAGCAACCATGTCAATGAGTTCTTGAGCTTCTGCAGGCGTTTTCTTTAGGTGAATGGATCCACCTGCAGAAGTGTCCAGTGACATCTTTGATAGCTCAGACAGACCATCATAGAATATATCCAGGATGGTCCATTCTGAAAGCATGTCAGAAGGACACTTTTTGGTCAACTGTTTGTATCTTTCCCAAGCTTCATAGAGAGATTCACCTTCTTTCTGTCTGAAAGTTTGAACATCAGCTCTAAGCTTGCTCAGCTTTTGAGGAGGAAAGTACTTGGCTAAGAAAGCCGTGACCAGCTTATCCCAAGAGTTCAGGCTGTCTTTGGGTTGAGAATCCAACCATAATCTAGCTCTGTCTCTTACAGCAAAAGGGAAAAGCATGAGCCTGTAGACTTCAGGATTTACGCCATTAGTCTTAACAGTATCACATATCTGCAAGAATTCAGTTAAGAACTGAAAAGGATCTTCAGATGGAAGTCCATGAAACTTGCAGTTCTGCTGCATCAGAGAAACTAACTGAGGTTTCAGCTCAAAGTTGTTTGCTCCAATGGCAGGAATGGAGATGCTTCTTCCATGTAAATTGGAATTAGGTGCAGTAAAGTCACCAAGCATCCTCCTTTCATTATTATTATTTTCGCCTGCCATCTCCTCTGCCTGTTCGAAAATTTCTGAAAGGTTATCTCTGGATTGTTGTATTTTAGCTTCTCTTAATTTTCTCTTCAGAGTCCTTTCAGGTTCTGGATCTGCTTCCACAAGAATGTTCTTATCCTTGCTCCTGCTCATATGACAAGGAAGAATGGCCAGAAAAATGATAATAATAATAGAGATCCTTTATACCACAGTATAGGGATCCCTTTGTAAGTAGAAGAAGAGGGGGAGATAAAGGATGTGATGTAAAGGAAGAAACACAACTGTGAGGATTGGAATGTGAGATGAGATGTTAGGACATGAATGAATAAATAGAATGAGATGGGGGAGGAATAATTTTCGAAAATTATTTTGAAAAAGAGTTAGTGATTTTTGAAAATTGGTTTTTGAAAATTAGTTAGTATTTTTCGAAAATTTTTGAATTCAAAAATAAAAAATAAAAATAATTAGTTAATTAAAAAGAAATTTTTGAAAAAGAGGGAAGATATTTTCGAAAAATGAGAGAGAGAGAGTTAGTTAGGTGGTTTTGAAAAAGTTAAGAAACAAACAAAAAGTTAGTTAGTTAGTTGAAACAAATTTTTGAAAAGATAAGAAGTTAGGAAGTTAGAAAAGATATTTTTGAAAAGATATTTTTTTTTTTGAAAAAGATAAGATAAGAAGATATTTTTGAAAAGATATGATTTGAAATTAGTTTTGAAAAAGATTTGATTTTTAAAATCACAATTAATGACTTGATTCATAAGAAATCACAAGATATGATTCTAGAACTTAAAGTTTGAATTTTTCTTAACAAGCAAGTAACAAACTTCAAATTTTTGAACCAAAACATTAATTGTTTAAGTTATTTTCGAAAATTATGATTTAAAATGAGAAAAAGATTTTTGAAAAATATTTTTGGAATTTTCGAGAATAACTAAGAATTTTGAAAAAGATTTGATTTTTGAAAAAGATAAGATTTTCAAATTGAAAATTTGATTTGACTCATGAGAAACAATTTGATTTTTAAAAATTTTTGAAAAAGTCAATCCAAATTTTCGAATTTGATGAGAGAAAAGGGGAAGATATTTTTTTGATTTTTGAAATTTTTATGAAAAACATGAAAATTATGCAATGCATGAAATTTTTAGATCAAAACATGTGATGCATGCAAGAATGCTATGAATGTCAAGATGAACACCAAGAACACTTTGAATGTCATGATGAACATCAAGAACATATTTTTGAAAAATTTTTAATGCAAAGAAAACATGCAAGACACCAAACTTAGAATTCTTTAATGCTTACGCACTAAGGATTCAAGAATGCATATGATAAACATGAAAAGACACAAAACAAAAATTCATCAAGATCAAACAAGAAGACTTACCAAGAACAACTTGAAGATCATGAAGAACACTATGAATGCATGATATTTTCGAAAAAATGCAAGATGCATATGCAATTGACACCAAACTTATAACATGACTCAAGACTCAAACAAAAAACAGAAAATATTTTTTTATTTTTATGATTTTCTAATTTTTTTGGATTTTTATTTATATTTTTCGAAAATTATATGAAAAAAGAAAAAAAAAAATAAGGATTCCAAAATTTTTAATATGAATTCCAGGAATCTTGCCATGTTAGTCTAAAGCTTCAGTCTAGGAATTAGACATGGCTCACTAGCCAGCCAAGCTTTCAATGAAAGCTCCAGTCCAAAACACTAGACATGGCCTATGGCCAGCCAAGCTTCAGCAGGTGATCGTGGATCAACAGCGGGTAGATCAGGAACAGTAGCAGGTGGATTAGCTCCAACTAGCTTGCTCTTGATAACCAGTTGCAAGCCTCAGTCCAAACGAATTTAGACATGGCTTTACAGCCAGCCAGGATGCAACATATAATTACATGGGCTGGAGTGATTAGTTGAATACCAATCCCAAAGTAGTTTGGGTATGGCTTTACAGCCAGATATGATTCAACATATTTCATGAAACACTAGAATTCATTCTTAAAAATTTTGAAGCCATAGAATAATTTATTTTTGAAAACATTTTTATTTTTTTCGAAAATAGATGAGAAAATTTTAGAAATATTTTTGAAAAAATTTTTGAAAAGAAAATAAAAAGAAAATTACCTAATCTGAGCAACAAGATGAACCGTCAGTTGTCCAAACTCGAACAATCCCCGGCAACGGCGCCAAAAACTTGGTGCTGTTGCCGGATCAAAAGGGAATCTGGCACTGATGTTACCGGACCAAAAGCTTGCCGAAGACTCAAAACAATCCCCGGCAACGGCGCCAAAAACTTGGTGCACGAAATTGTGATGTCCAGGCTCGAACAATCCCTGGTAATGGCTCCAAAGCTTGGTGCTTTGATCTTAATTCATAATTGTCACAACTTCGATACAACTAACCAGCAAGTGCACTGGGTCGTCCAAGTAATACCTTACGTGAGTAAGGGTCGAATCCCACGGAGATTGTTGGTATGAAGCAAGCTATGGTCACCTTGTAAATCTCAGTCAGGCGGATTTAAACATGATATTTTATTAGATTCAAATAAACAATAAAAGGGATAGAGGCACTTATGTAAATCATTGGTAGGAATTTCAGATAAGAGAATGGAGATGCTTTTCGTTCCTCTGAACCTCTGCTTTCCTGCTATCTTCATCCAATCAGTCTTACTCCTTTCCATGGCTGGCTGTATGCAAGGGCATCACCGTTGTCAGTGGCTACATCCCCTCCTCTCAGTGAATCATATGCTCACGCACCCTGTCACGGCACGACTATTCATCTGTCGGTTCCCGATCATGCTGGAATAGGATTCACCCTCCTTTTGCGTCTGTCACTAACGCCCAGCACTCGCGAGTTTGAAGCTCGTCACAGTCATTCAATCATTGAATCCTACTCAGAATACCACAGACAAGGTTTAGACCTTCCGGATTCTCTTGAATGCCGCCATCATTCTAGCTTACGCCACGAAGATTCCTGTTAGGAGATCTAAGAGATATTCATTCTAGCTTAATTCATGTAGAACGGAAGTGTTTGTCAGGCACGTGTTCATAGGGGAGATGGTGATGAGCGTCACACATAATCATCACCTTCATCACGTTTTTGGGTGCGAATGGATATCTTAGAAGCGAAATAAGAAGAATTGAATAGAAAATAGAAGTACTTTGCATTAATCTTTGAGGAACAGTAGAGCTCCACACCTTAATCTATGGAGTGTAGAAACTCTACCGTTGAAAATACATAAGTGAAAGGTCCAGGCATGGCCGAGATGGCCAGCCCCTCTGATCTAAGAACCAGGCGTCCAAAAGATGTCTAATACAATAGTAAAAGGTCCTATTTATAATAAACTAGTCACTAGGGTTTACATGAGTAAGTAATTGATGAATAAATCCACTTCTGGGGCCCACTTGGTGTGTGTTTGGGCTGAGCCTAAGTGTTGCACGTGCAGAGGCCATTTGTGGAGTTGAACGCCAAGTTCTGTGCCAGTTTGGGCGTTCAACTCTGGTTTTGGATCCTTTTCTGGCGCTGGACGCCAGATTTGGGCAGAAGGCTGGCGTTGAACGCCAGTTTACGTCGTCAATTCTTGGCCAAAGTATGGACTATTATATATTGCTGGAAAGCCCTGGATGTCTACTTTCCAACGCAATTGGAAGCGCGCCATTTAGAGTTCTGTAGCTCCAGAAAATCTACTTTGAGTGCAGGAAGGTTAGAATCCAACAGCATCAGCAGTCCTTTTTCAACCTCTGAATCTGATTTTTGCTCAAGTCCCTCAATTTCAGCCAGAAAATACCTGAAATCACAGAAAAACATACAAACTCATAGTAAAGTCCAGAAATGTGAATTTAACACAAAATCTATTAAAAACATCCCTAAAAGTAACTAGATCCTACTAAAAACATACTAAAAACAATGTCAAAAAGCGTATAAATTATCCGCTCATCAATGCCTGACCTCGATTTCAGGGAATTTCCCAAGATACTCCATAGTTTTTTCTAAGTACCTTTTCATGTTTGGGTCTTTAGCCTGGTACTCTCTGTTAATTTGAGAAGTCACGATTTGAGAGTTGCCGAAGATGACTACTTTGGTTGCTCTAACTTCTTTAGCTAACTTTAGTCCAGTAATCAGGGCTTCAAATTCTACTTGATTGTTGGAGGTTGGAAACTCAAATTTCAAGAAGACTTCTATTTGAATTCCTTCTTGGCTAGCCAGTATTATGCCTGCACTACTTTTGACTTTGTTTGAGGAACCGTCCATCTACAACTCCTAGGTAGTGGAGGCCTCCTCTTGGTCTCCTACCTATTTGGCCACGAAGTCGAGGAGGCATTGGGCTTTGATGGCTTTCCGAGTTTCATACTTCAAGTCAAACTCGGATAGCTCTATAGCCCATTGAATCATTCTGCCTGCAACATCTGTTTTCTGAAGGATTTGCTTCATGGGCTGGTTCGTCTGAACTTTTATGGTGTAAGATTGAAAATAAAGCCGAAGCCTTCTGGATGCTATTATCAAGGCGTATGCGAACTTTTCAAGTTTTTGATACTTTATTTCGGGGCCTTGCAAGACCTTGCTTGTGAAGTAGATAGGATGTTGTCTGACCTAGTCTTCTCGTATCAAAACTGACGCCACAACCTTCACTGCGACAGCTAAGTATAACATGAGTTCTTCACCTGCTTTTGGTCGGGTAAGAATTGGAGGTTGGCTCAGGTACCTTTTGAACTCTTGGAATGCCTTCTCGTATTCAGGAGTCCATTCGAACTAGCATCCTTTTCTTAGTAGGGAAAAAAGTGGCAAGGATCTTAATGCTAATCCGGCCAAGAACCTGGATAAAGCTGCAAGTTGGCCATTCAACTGCTGGACTTCCTTTAAGCAGGTCAAGCTCTTCATTTCTAGGACTGCTATACACTTGTCAGTGTTAGCTTCAATCCCCCTTTGTGTTAGCATGAATCCGAGAAAATTTTCAGCCTCCACTGCAAAGGTATACTTGTCGGGATTTAATCTCATCCCGTGTGCTCTTATGGTGTCGAAGACTTTTGAGAGGTCGTCCAAGAGGCTATTGTCTTCCTTGATTTTTACCAGCATGTCGTCTACATACACCTCCATTAATTCTCCCAAATGAGGTGCAAACACCTTGTTCATCAGCCTTTGATAGGTGGCCCCTACATTTTTTAATCCAAACGGCATGACCACGTAGCAATAATTTGCTCTTGGCATGATGAATGACGTCTTTTCTTGGTCTGATTTATATATCAGAATTTGGTTATACCCTGAGTAAACATCTATGAATGACAGGTATTGGTATCCCAAGATGAAGTCCACTAGGGTATTAATATTTGGTAGAGGATATGGGTCTTTTGGACATACCTTGTTAAGGTCCATGTAGTCGACACATGTAACACCCTAACTACCAAAGCTCACGCTTCCGGCTGCGTAACTCTGATAGCTCGGACATTACGACAACACTTATACTATTTAATACTAAAATATGAGCCTGTTTAAAACTTTAAACCGCAATACCGCTCCCAAAGATACTTTCGTTTGATAACGTACATTCATAAATACCATACAACTTACAAAAACTCATAAAGAGTACATCCATATATATACATAAATATATATAAATAATATTACAAACATAATACAATACAATTCGTATCCCTCTTACAGATTATATCAAGATAAAGGCGAGGGTGCAGTAAACCATAACTAAAACAATACAGAGCATCACAACAACAATTAAATAAGCTCTTCGTAACTTATGCGCCCATATCCTGAAAGGGAAAAAATGTAGGGGGTGAGAACATCATCCTCGAAAGGGTTCTCAGTAGAGGGTTTTTGGGAATTACTGTAATAGGATACGTGAAGATAACCGCACCAGTGATTAATAACTGTCTTATGCCTCTTTTCAAAAACAACAGTTTTCAATAAGGTAAAGTCGGAAATCTTTTCTGAAGGAGGAACCGTTCAATTCTCAACAACACCAAAAGCCTTTCAAAAAGGTTTATCTATACTGAACCAAAATAGCCTTTCATATTTTTCCAAATCAGAAACACAACACCGAAATCAACCATCGGTCCATCTCAATCCAACCACGGCCCTAGGCCCAAACAATCCAACCATCAACCAAATCACCACAATCCAACAGAGTCCCAGATGCAAACACAGATAGGAAGTTCAAGCACAAACAAATAGTTATTACAAGTAGAACAGTTAGCAATTAATCACATAGGCAAACCAAGTATAATATGCACACCCAACCAATGTCACACAAATGCATATGATGCATGCCTGTCCCTAGTGGCTGATGATATCATCTGTCGGTTATAGAGCCAACCCGACAAGTCCTGGTAGCTAACCATTGGACTGTCCCTCTGTCGCGCATCCCCAACTCGAGTTATACTCAACATAAACTTGATCATAATCGTGATCCATATCCATCACCTTCACTGGTGAATATTTACGGGGGCGAGCTCATCCGGGGCTTTCACAGTGCCCGGCCACACTTACGACATAGGGTCAACAGAGTATCAAGTCTCAACCTGGAGCACGTGGTGGCTAGCCACTGCTACTACCCAGGGAAACTCGTATCTCAGATAGTGGAAATGCAACATTCACATTTATCAATGATTCAGCATAAACATGCATTCAATCTCATCCATGGATCAACATCCATCTCAGCCATCCGGCTCACGGTTCATTCCAGAACCAGCCAATATTCATATCATACACAGCCATTCCGGCTCACGGTTCAATCCAGAACCAATCAATATGTATAAACATACACAGCCATTCCGGCTCTCAACAAAACAGCACTTCCACATTCAAAATCATCAACTTCATGAAATCGGTATTCAAGCCATAAATCATTTTCTCAATTCATTTCACTTTGAAATCAAGTTTCAACTCTTTTCAGCCTTGGCTTTAAAGATCTCATTTCTCAAATTATCTCAGGCTCATAAGCCACTTTTACTCAAGGTAAATTCCCCTTTTAAAACAATGCCACTCTCGGCATCCTCTTTCCAAAACTTCTATAATCATGGTAAGTTAAAAGCCTCTTTGAGATATTCAAAATCACCCATCCAACAATGGGATTTTATAACAAAGGTTTCTCGGCAGAGTCCCAAGTCTTTAGGGGAGAATAACATAACTCATTTCGCCAAATTCATTTAAAATCATTAAAACATTGGCTTTCCGATTTAAGTAATAAAATAGGATCTAAGCCAAACCGAGTCACGTAATCATTTACTTCTTTCAAAGCCGTTTCCTTTACTTAGGCAAAACCAGCTTCAACCCCCATGATAAATTCTAAAGCGTTTCAACTGTTCAAAATTGTTTTAGTCTTGCAAAAGTTCAGAGTTCAAAGAGTACTTAAAACCTTTCTCAAAACATTTCAAAATAAAACTTGTCAATAGACATTCAGGTTCTTTCAAAGTCATTGAAACTTCTTTAATTGAAACCCCCAAGTCAAATTCAAAGGCATAAACCCTTTTCGCATTCAAACAGCTTTAAAACACAAGTTTCATCTAAATAACTTTCTCTTGAAAGAGATACAATGCCTTTCTTAAGAAGTAAGACTAAATCACAATTTCCTCTTTACTAACTCATTTCGAAAGCATGAATCATCCTTTTCTTGATAATTCAAATAAAATAGCAGAAGTCTTTAACTCATCATTTTCCAGACAACATTTCAATAAAGACTCGGATTTTATAGAAATTTCGGCAGCACCTCCCCTAAAACTTGGACTTTTGCCACCCGGTTCGGGTCCCAACTAAACCGTTTCTCATTCCTTTTCAACAGCTCAAAACCAGAAATCAATTTAAAAGCAAGCTAAATCCAACAGTCTCCTCAATGGCATACCTCAAGGAAACCATTTCAAAAATCAACTCAATATCAACCGATTTAACTCATTTATAAAGCTTTAAAGAATCGGTTCCGCAATAAATCATTTATCAAAACCAGAGCAATTAAAGCAACCCAGGCTGGATTTCAAGAGCATTCTATCTTTCACATCATCAAATAATTGACTCAATTCAAACCAATCCTCAACGGATTAAACTCATTTCAAATATTTAAAGAACCAACTTCAAACATTACATTTCACAAGCCACACAACAATTCAGCCAAGCCAACATCCATAATCGTTCGAGTCAATCAAATAATACATAAGGCAGATACAATCACTAATTACACCATATCTCACATCAGTATCCATATGTAATAATTCCAATAATAAACTGTAGTTTTCGGAAAGCGCCCCTACCTCAAAACGCAATTCCATAATCCAAGCGCCTCATAAGTTCTTTTCACCTCAACTCAAAATCAAAGGCAGCTTCAAAGCACAGCCCCACACATTTTTGCAGCAGCATAAACAGCTCTAAATTACAACAAGCAACCTCAGTTACTAACTCTAGGAACATTAATACCGTAAAGGCTTTAATACACGTACGGGACACTAACGTAGGGCTTTTGAAACATAATTTCTTACCGGAATTTCAACACGAAGCAGCTGCGATTTTGAACCGGCCCCGGCAACAGCTCTGGCGGCGGCCAGAAGCTCTGGTGGATCAACTATAGAAACCACGCAACATCAAAACCTTATCAAGATCCAAAATGACCGAAACAACAAATTAAAACTCTTACCGACAGAGTTCTCCGGCGACTGAGCTACATTCTCCGGCGGCAGAGACGGCGGAGCAGCTCGAACAGCCAGCTGCAGTGACGGCGCTAACCAGCACCAACATCCACCACCGTTACCGCCTACCTCTCCGATTAGATCCAACGGCCGCAACTCAGCCGCAGCAACGATGAAACGACAACAAAAAGGGTTAGCCCCAACCCGCGATGATGGTTCTCCGGCGCGACACCAGCCACAGCAGGAACGGCGGCGGTGAGACCCCAACAGCGACGAGTTTCCTGGCGACAGAACAAGCAGGACTGTCGACGGCGTGGCTCACTCACCCGTCCCTGTCGCGTTCATCTCTTCTCCCTTAGCTCAGGTCGCGAACAGAGAATATCCATAGTGTGATGATGACATGGCGACGCGGCAACGTGAGCTTGCAGCAACGGCGCCCAGATGAGGCGGCGACAGCGTAAGACAGCGCCTTTTCTCCTCTTCTCTCGCGCCAGCTTCGATGGATCGACAGTGGCGGAGGCGGCACGAGTCCTCTCTCACCTTCGCGATTCTCCTCAGGCGACGAGACTGAGTGCCGGATGGAAGAACTGCGACTGGGCAGGGACGAACGACGCTCCTCGTGTGCGGCAGTCCGTCGGCCACGGAGGCAGTACCCAGCCGGCGGCGCCAAGCCCTTTCCCTCTCTGCTTCGTTCTTTTCCTTTGTTCAAGAAGGGAAGCTGTGTACGTTTAGGTTAGAGGGGCAGCAGCTTCTGCTGCAGGTTCAGGGAGGGGAAACATTGCTGCTGCTGTGCACCGAATTAGAGAAAGGGGGAGAGTGTGTTGCTGATGGGGAAACTGGGTAATCGGGTTAGGGTTTTAGGGTTTCATTTTGAAAATTAGGGTTAAGGGCATTATGGTAATTTCACATAAAATTGGGAATAATATGGTAATTGAAACTCAAATTAAATCCAACACTAGATGTATATAGAAAATACTATTTGCTCATCAATTTTTACAAATTACTTTCAATAAAATGCCCAAATCAAATAATTAGAAATAATATACTTAATTTCTTCATTTTTCCAAAATAGCAATATTAATATTTAAAATATTACTTATCTAGTCCAAATCATATAAAATCCTTATTATTTCATAACTACCAGCCTTATACCTTAAATATAGAAAATAATCCAATAATTATAAAATTGGATAATAATCATAACTTATCTCAAGTTCAATAAATCAAAACTTGCCTTAATTATCTTTAATAAAATAATCTCTGAAATTAAGGCTATAAATAATTATATGATTTAAGACTTGATCATAATAAGACTTTTCAAAAGTTCTGGGTCTTACAACACACATCCTCCATTTGCCATTTTGTTTCTTGACCAGCACTACGTTTGCCAACCAGGTGGGGTATTTGATTTCTCTGATAAAGCCTGCTTCCAGTAGGGATTGTATTTGCTCTTTGACCACATGAACCCTCTCAGGTCCTAGCTTCCACCTTCTTTGTTGGATGGGCCAGGATCCCAGATGAATAGTCAATCTGTGTGACATGAGGTCGGAATCTATCCCAGGCATATCGGAAGCTTTCCAGGCGAAGAGATCAGAATTTTGTTGTAGGAGCTGTGCCAGCTTCTGCTTCAACCCTTCCGTTAGACTAGCTCTTATGTTGTTATTCTTTCCGATCTCTTGCTTGATTTGAACTTCTTCGGTCCTTCCTCCAAGCTGTGGTTGTAGCTCTTCTTTAACTTGGACTCCTTCGAGTTCTATGGTGTTGACTTCTTTACCTTTACCTCTCAGGTTAAGGCTTTCATTATATCACTTTCTTGCCAACTTCTGATCTCCTCTGATGGTGGTGATCCCTTATTGTGTTGGGAACTTCATGCAAAGATGGGGGAGGGGAGGGGGGTAAAAACCACGGCTCCATGCCGATTTAGGGTTGTTCTGCCTATCAAGGCGTTGTATGCAGAAGCTACATCGACGACAATGAAGTTGATGCTCAAGGTCTTGGATTTCGTCCCCTTTCCAATGGTAGTGTACAGGCAGATGAAGCCTAGTGGCTTAATGGGAGTGTCTCCTAACCCGAAGAGGGTGTCAGAGTAGGCTCTTAACTCCTTCTCGTCCAATTCTAACTTATCAAATGCTGGTTTGAACAGGATGTCCACTGAGCTTCCTTAGTCCACCAGAGTTCTGTGTAGATGAGCGTTGGCGAGAATCATGGTGATCACTACTGGGTCATCATGCCCAGGTACAATACCTTGCCCGTCTTCTTTGGTGAATAAAATGGTTGGGAGGTAGGGTCCTTCATTCCCGACTTGGTAAACTTCTTTCAAGTGTCTTTTTCGAGATGATTTGGTCACCTCTCCTCCTGCGAAGCCTCCCGATATCATATGAATATGTCGTTCGGGGGTTTGTGGGGGCGGACTTCTTCATCCGTGACCTTCATCGTCTCTTTTTCTCTTCCCCTGATTGTCCGTCCTTTCCATGAGATATCTGTTTAACCGATCTTCTCTGGCCAATTTTTCTATCACATTTTTCTGGTCATAGCAATCATTAGTGGAATGTCCATACAACTTATGGTACTCACAGTATTCATTGTGCCCCCCCTCCCGTTTTGTTCTTGATTGGTTGCGGGGGAGGTAGCTTTTCAGTATGGCAAATTTTTCTGTAAATATCGACCAGGAAAACTCATAGGGGAGTGTAGGAATGATATCTTCTAGGCCTTTCAGACCCGATTTCTTCCTTTTTTTGGGTTCCCTCTCTTTTTCTTTTGATTGGTTGGGATGCCCTAGTCGCTAATTAGGTTCTCGTAACCTGGCGTTTTCTTCCATATTGATGTATTTTTCAGCTCGTTCCTGTACATCACTTAAGGAAGTCGGGTGTCTTTTTGAGATGGACTGTTAGAAGGGTCCTTCTCGGCATCCATTAACGAGACCCATTATTACTACTTCAGTAGGTAAATCTTGGATTTCCAAGCACGCTTTGTTAAATCTCTCCATGTAGTCTCTAAGGGGTTCTCCGACCTCCTGTTTTACTCCTAGCAGGCTAGGAGCGTGCTTGACCTTGTCTTTTTGAATTGAAAATCGCACGAGGAACTTGCGCAAGAGATCATTGAAGTAGGTTACCGACCTGGTAGGAAGGCCGTCAAACCACTTCATGGCCACCTTTGTTAGGGTCTTCGAAAAATCCTTACAGCGAGTGGCGTCCGATGCGTCGGCTAAGTACATCTGACTTTTGAAATTACCGAGGTAGTGCTTCAGATCAGTCGTCCCGTCATACAGGTCCATATCAGGGCTTTTAAAGTTTCTGGAAACTTTAGCCCTCATGATATCTTTAATGAATGGGTCCTCTTTTCCTAGCGGGGTGTCTTCTCGATCTTTATGGGAATCCTTATTTCGGAGGTTGGATTCCAGCCTTGAGAGCTTTTCTTCGAGCTCTCTTCTTCGTTCGATCTCTCTCCTCAGGCTTTGCTCTGCCTCATGCTGTCGTTCCAGCTCTTGCTCTAGCTGCTCGAGTCGACCTTGGTGGTCATGTAATAACCCCATTAAGTCAGCGGAGTGAGGTTGCCCATCTTTTCCAGGCTGATGAACCTCAGAGGAGATCCTTTTTGTTCCCTAGGTGTTGGAAGGACCTTCGCCATGCTATCCCCCCGTTCCTTGTAGGGATATTATTGCGTTGTCGTTGTTGACCGCGTCTTGGTGTTCTTGCTTAGACTTTGATGCTGTGTGCCAATCTTCTTGTTGGTCGTCTGCCATTGTTGGTTGATCTACCAGGTCCTCGGCAACGGCGCTAATGTTCCAAGGCTTACCTAGAACCGGATGGTTGGGCTTGAATGAGATCCCAAATGCTAAAGGAAGGTGGTCTTCGACTTATCCTACGTCAGGGAGCCACCGTCCGAGTTGTGTGTTCCAAGAGATGGGGGGTGGTACCTGCAAGACACTCCGATGCCTAAGTCAGCAAGGGGCTAAGCAGGTTAAATTGTATTGGAACTTAGGGTTACCTGAGTGAGACAACGTATTTATAAAGAGGATCCAATAACCACCATTAAAGTAGTTCCACTTCTGATGGTGGATAACCGTCCCTTTATCTTAGGGTTGTTGGGATATCTCTTCTAGAAGTGGGTGAGAGATTTAAGGAAGCAGTTACTCACTTGGATAAGTGCTGACTGCTTTGTTGGCGTTGACTCCGACTTCTTAGTGGAGGTCGGATAGTAAGTGAAGGCCATCCTTTTGGATTGGGCCTCTTGTCTTGATTTGGGCCTAGCTTACATTCTGGGCCAGGGAATGAACAAGCATCAATTTAAATAATTTTTTATATTATCCTATCATTTTACTTTAGATATTTGAATAAATCTTATTAATTTATTTTGTAATAAAATTAATATTTACTTACTAAATTAAGGTAACATATAAAAGTTGATAAAATATATTTTAATACATAAAAATATTAAAGGGAGAACTATACATTTTATAATATCAAACAAAAAGAAAATATTTTATAATTTTTTTAGTACTGTTAGTACTCTTTAATTTAGTATCATTTTGCACTATAAATTTTTATTATTCATGACTCTTTTATTACTTATAATTAGTATATAAAACGAAAACAAAGTACAGTAAAAAGTACAATAAAAATGAAAAAAAACGAAAAAAATTTCATACAAATATAATATATAATAATTACAACCAAAAATATATATCATATAAACAAAAAAATTACAATAAGAAGTAAACAAAATTCATATGAATAAAACCAAATAAAAAATAAAAATTTTTATACATAACATAAATATAAATATAGTACAATAAAGGATAGAAAAATAAAATTTATATAAACAAAAAATAATAAAAATATCATAAAAATTAATAAAAATAAGAATTTATATTAACAATAGTTGTTATATGAATAAAAAATACAATAAAAATATAACATCATAACACTAAAAAAATAACATTAGAACACAAAAAAATAATATAAAAAATATTTTTCATATAAATAAAAAATACAATAAAAAAAGAAATCAAAATATGAAAGAGAGTACTAAAAGTAATAAAAAAATTAAAATATTTACCTTGACAGTGATTGAAACAAATCCGAAAGATTTTGATAAAAAAAAATTTAGAACGAAGAACATACACAAAGAACTACAGTGAAAGTTATATGGTTACTTGCATCTTTTTATAGAAGAAAATGAAGGGTTGGGTTGGTAGAAAAGGAATAAATTTCTCACCTAATTTTTGAATGGTCATTAGCCTTTTCCAACGTGAACACAAAAGCTTGAATTTTTAGCTTCGGGTGAACGTACGTTCAGAGGTAAAAGCACTTCTGCGTTCAGAGTTCCAAAAAGTTGCCAAACATAAAAATAGGATGTTCAAAACACTCAAACAAACTTCTCTCTTCCACAACGTGAACCCCAAACACACCCTTTATCATTTTCTCTTGCCGTTTTAGGCTTTTAGCACAACCTTGCTCATCAACATCTTCGGCCTCATGAGAGGCGGCTATCTCCGAGGAGGACATGCTCAGTCACACAATCTAGGAAAGGTCAGAACTAACCAGGATGATCATGTGTTCTCAAGAGAAATTAACTAAGCTCTAGTTTCCAGAGAAGAAAAATAGATGCTTGCAAATGAAGGTGTGAGTTACCAAATGCTTAATGCTAAGAGATCCTTCGGCGACACTGTTAAGAAAGGAAGAGCTCCTGTTGAAATTGAGCAGCAAGAACTCACCTCTGTAGATAACAATGAGAGAATTGAGGAAGACCATCAAGGAGCCAGCCTGTAAGAGGGAGAAAAGAATACAGAAAATAACTAGGTAAGCCAAATTCCAGAAATCACATTAAAAAAGGAAGGTGAAATCTACAATTTTAACATCAATGAAGTTGTTATCAAGAAACTATGAAACCCATGGTGAGACACATTCATAGTTAAGCTACTGGGGAGAAGCATTTTACTAGCGGCACTAACCAGAAGGCTAGAAGCTATGTGGGGGAAGATCGGAAGCATTGAGGTAATTGACCTAGGCAATGACTTTTTTATTGTGAAATTTTATTCTTAGGATGATTTAGACTTTGCTTTTACTGAAGGTCTATAGAAGATACTAGATCATTACCTATCTTTATTTTTGGCAACTGATTTCAATCCTTTTGAAGCTTCCATAGAAAAGATTGCTGTCTGGATAAGACTCCCAGGATTAACAATTAAATATTATGAAAAAAATATGCTGAAGAAAATAGGCAATGTAATCGGGAGAACAATGAGTGTCGACACTAACACAACAGATAAAAGTAAGAGAAAATTTGCTAGACTTTGCATTGAGTTAGACATAACAGTGCCTTTGATATCTCAGTATGCCATTAATGGTGTCAAATATAAGGTTAAATATGAGAAAATTCATAACATCTATTTTGGGTGTGACATGGTTGGACATGAGAAATAAATTTTTTTCAAAAAGGCTGAGTAGAACAAACACAACTCAATAGAAACAACCATGAAAGCAACCATGGCAAAAGGGAAAAAAGGAACAGCACAGGGAGGAATAGGGAAGAATACTTTAGGAATAACCAAAATAGACAAGGGCAAGCAAGTCATTGTGGAAGAAAATGAAGAGTGTGGACCTTGGATAGTGGTCCAAAGGTCTACACGTGGAAGAAAAGGAGAAAAAGGTAATATTGGCACTGTAGTTAGTAGAGAAATAGAAAGTGTATGGAATGGAAAAGAATGGGGTGCAAGTACGAGGTTTGCAGCACTCAGTACCTAGAATGCTGGGGTGGAAATAGAAAGAAATAATAGTTCTTAAAATATCTCCACTAAAGTTATCTTTGTTTGAAGGGAAAATGGAAGGAAAGAAAAGGGAGGAAAGAAAATGAGAAGAAAAATGATTATTTTCTATTGTTTGGTTGAGGAGAGAAACTAGAGAGGAAAGACAGGGGATGGAAAAAATTTGGTGGGACCCACTAAATTTTTTTCTCTCCAACATTAGAAAGAAAATGGAGAGAAAACTAATTTTTCTCTCTCTACTTCCAATACTACCCCTTCACTTTTTTCAATATATTTTATAATATAAGAGTAAAATTGTCTTTTTATAAAATTTCTTTCCTTCTTATTTTCCTTCCATCCAAACACATTTAAAAAAAAATAAAAATCTACTTAATTTCTTTCCTTTCCTTTCTTTTCTTTCTATTTCCTTCCTCTCTATTTCTTTCCTTCCAACCAAACATAGCCTAAGAGAAATCAGAATCCTGACCCAATAAAGAAATCATTGAGAGAGAAAATGAGAAACCTAAAGAAAAGTCCAACCACCAAGTCCAAAAGTAGAAAAAATATGATGGTACCGAGACCAATACACAGCAAATCATAACTCAGCCCAACAATAGTTCAACCCACTACATAGATCATAAATGAACCTACACTAGCCCAAAATCATGTCCTTACCAATGGCAAAAACCATGAACATACCCCAGCTCATAACCAAGAACACACTCCAAGTCATAACCTTACTCTTATCGATGAAAACAACCAGACCCAATTGAATAAACAAGTCCATCAACCCTTAAACCATGTTGAAAATTGGATTAATTATCAAAACAATATCCAAGTGTCTATCCAAGAGCTATTATTCAAGAAACTTTGATGACAGAGTTAGTGCTTGTAGAGGAGGAAAGATTCAACCCACCTGACCCTAAACTCCTTGGCCTGCACTCTATTGAATTGCAAATTATGATAGAGGATAGAAAACTTTAAGAAAAAGCAAAATCACACAAGGGATATAAATCTCTACAATGGAGATACCATTAACAGAATGCAAGGCATAGAGACCCAATATATGTTAGAAAATGAGGAGATCGTGATGAATGAGGCACCTCTTCAGGGGGCAACACTGAACAAACTAGAGAAGTAATTCTCTCCTCCTTCCTTTGTCTTTATGATATAGTTCTTACATGAAATTGTTGAGAGGCGGCTAGTAGAGGTTTTAGCCGCAACTTAAAAGAGATAATTAGACAAGCTAAACCTAGGGATGGCAATGGGGCTCTAGGGGTGGGAACCCCTCCCCCCTCCTTCGTCCCCATTTTACTAAACGCACCCCATTCCTGTTCATTTCCATCACAGTTTTTCATTTATTTTTTTTTTGGGGAAATGCGGATATCCACATGTATCTATGGATATTAAACTTTAAAAAAATTAAAAAGATTAACATAATTATAATAAAATTTAATATAATTTAACTAAATATATCAAATTAAAACACAATTCAAATACAAATTAAACATAATCAATATACACACAAAATCTCCAACATACAAATTAAAATAAAATGAAATAGAAAAGCTTCCAACAAAATGATATAACAATTCTTGGTGGCCGATCACAGCTGGTAATAATACTCCCTTCTTGTAATGATACATTTGAATAATTAATTATTACAAATATAATATTATATACATTATTAATTTGTTTCTTGATAAAACTTAAAAAAAAGGCCACTAAACATATATTTGTATAAGAATATTTAAATAATTTTTGTGTGGAGATTTTGCGGTTCTTCGTGGAGAGGGTACCTCAATCTAGGGGTGACAGTAGGTGGGTAGGGGAGAGTTTTTGCCCTTTTTGACATCGCATGCCCTTCTTTGACTTAGACATTATCCGCCCACCACTACTCGTGGATAGTAAAATACTCTACCCTAACCCACTCGCACGAGTACCCGTCCCTGCCTAATCTTACCCACCCTTATAACAATTAAATAATACATTAAAATTTATATATTTGTACATAAACTAAAATAAAAAAAAGATTCATTTATTCATAGAATGTCAAATAATATGAAACTTAAAAAGAAAACTAATATTTGATCATTAAACAAATTTAACACTATAATAAAAAAATTACAACATTAGATATAAATGAGTCTTCAATTCATTATTCTTGATTAATTTTCAACTCTTCATCATCATTAAAAATTTGAAAGTCAAGATTTAAACCTGAAAATCAAATGAAGATTAAATAATCTTAAAGCACATACATTGAAACAATTGAAAATATATTAGTAGCAAAACCATATATAAACTATTCAACAAAAGCCCTGATGTTGAAATGTACTAAATGCACATATACAATCAAATACCAAAAATAAAAGTACAGAGTAAATTTTAAAATAGACATGCAAATATATTAATCAACATTTTGAATTCATTATGGTTCCTGCTTTCTAACAATAGCTTCCTAACATAAGTTGAAGTTACAGAGTAAACGATGTTGTAGTGACGAGTCTACGAAACAAATGGAGAAGAAATTACAGCGACGAAGTGCAGATTCACAATGAGAGAGAGGAACTTACCTACAGATGAAGGCGTGGCAGCAGGCTCAGAGGAAGACAAGGCCGTTGTTAGAGAAAAGGAGCAAGGATGACGGGAAAAAAAAGGAAGCTGCGATGTGGACAGGCTTACCATGGTAGAGACCAGTGCAAAGATGCATTGCAGATGGTGCTGAGTTTCCCGGACCATGGGTTTTCTCAGTGAGGGCAGTGGAGAAGAAGATTAGGGATGGCAACGGGTCCCAATGGGGCGGGGACATACCCTCTGTGCCGCCACCCATAATCCGTCCCCGATCCCTCCCCGTCTCCGTGGATATCCGCGAATTCTTAAAAAAACTTCAAAAACATTTTAAAAAAGTAAAAAAATTGAAAAATAAAATATAATTAACATTTAACATAGTCCAAACCCTAAAATCAGGATTATAATCCAATGTCCCAATTTTCTAGTAAGAATTCAAACCCCAAACCCTAAATCCAATTTCACAACAATAAAATCTATCTCTATATCTAAATTTATCAATTAACAGAATTCAAAACCTAAACCTAAATTCAATTTCACATTAATAGAATTAAAACCATGGAAATTTTATCAAGTAAAAATCAAAACATATATTAAAATCAGTGAGTGACGGTAGAGCAGAGGTGGACCAGAGGCGGAGGCGGCGAAGCTTGGAGCAGGAAGTAGTGAGCGACACAGTGTGAGTAAGAAGGTGAGTGGTAGCGGCTCTCCTTTGACAGCGACGAAGGATGGCTCTTCTCTGGACGGCGACAAAAGCGGCTCTCCTATGAATGACGACGATGAAGACAACTCTCTTTTGGACGGTGACAAAAACTGTGACGGTTCTCCTTAGGCACGTGGCGTGAAGACAGCTCTCCTGTCCTCTGGACGGTGATGAAGTGGCGACGATTCTCTTCTCCTCAGGTGCGTGGCGTGAAGACGGTTCTCCTCTCTTCTGGAGGGCGATGGTTCTCCTCTCCTTAGGCGGCGACGCGATGACTACTGCGGTGTCGGTGGCTTTGAGAGTGAGAAGGAGAAGCAGTGCAAAGGGAGAGTGCGACGGTAAGGTGGGAAGAGGGTGGCAGACGGCAGTATTAGGAGAGGGGAGTGAATCTCTTCTTATAGGGTTTGTAGCATGGTTTTGAAAATCGAACCGGACCGACCGGTTCAACTGGGTTAACAAGAAACCGGTCAGCTAGCCGGTCCGAGTAAGTCTAGAAACCGTCTAGCAAAAAACCAGTGAAAAAACCAGTCAAACTGGTGATTAACCGGTGAACCGATAGAACCGTTCGGTTTTTTAGAGAGTTTTCGGTTCGGAAATATACCCTCTAAAATGTCGCCCGTTTTGTGTAAAAAATTAAAAAAAAAAATAAAAAGAAGAAAGGCAAGTTGAAGCCACTCATCTCTCCTCTCTTCTCCGTGTCCAGCACCCACAATCCTCTCCTCTCTTTGAATTCCAACAACAGCCACCACCCATCATCCCACTTCAGAGCTCGAACTCATCGCCGAACCTTTCTCTCCTTTCTCTATCTGTCGCCCTCTCTGTCCGAGCTCGCTTTGTCGCTGTGGGTCGCACCGCTTCGTTGCTCCTCACCGTGGGTTGTCTCCGCTTCTCGGATCCTTGCCGTGGGTCCTCGCTGCTTCTCTCCTCCTCGTCGTTTCTCCTTCTTCCCTCCTCGCTGGCGTCGTTTCTACTTCTATGCTCCGCACCGTGTCTCACCATCATTGCTTCTCTGTCGTGGCATCTCTTTTTCGCGTGGAGTCTCGCAGTCGAAGCGGCTACCTTTTTGTCTCTAGTCTCTACTTCAACCATCGCAGGTCTCAGATCTCAATTTTCAAGTCTCTTCTTCTCTGCTTCAAGCCTTCAACCCTCTCAGGTCTCAAGTCTCAGTCTCTAACACTTCCTGATTCTATTTCCCTGACTCTATTCCTCTGAAATTTCAAATTTATTCTAAACATGCATATGATGTATTATTGATGATTCTGCTGAATTTTGAGATATTAATGTTTTGAATTTAATTATGTTGATTGTTGATTTTTCTTCTGGGTTAATTAGTTATTTTCTGAGTTAATTTTCTTCGCTGTTCATTGTTGTTAACAGAGCTAGATTGTTGGTGTTTTGTTCTGACCTCTGGTTAATTATTCTATAATTCTGAATTTGCTTAATATAAATTTCATATAAGTTCAATTTTGGATTCTGGATTTTGAATGCTATATAGAATTGATACAATTTTGGGACTCTGGATTTTGAATGCTACATTGACTTTTGCTGAATATAATTCTGGATTTTGAATGCTGTATGACTTGATATAATCCAAGGCAAATATTTTTTCAGTTTGTTCTTTTCTTATACAGAGCCAGACAATGCATATGATGTATCAAGTTGTTGCTAGAAAATTGAATTAAAATTCAGTTTCTGTTCAAAGTTTTCTTTTGCTGCTTTTTGTTCTGTTATTTTAAATCCTTATATTTCATGTAGGCCTAGAAAAGTTCAGGTACGTGGGGCAACACATTGATGCTCATTTGTGACAGCAGCATCAAAATGGTCCTTTAATAATCAATTTTCTGTTCATCAAGAACCAATTTTATGTTTTTGAGGTCTAATTTTATAGAGAAATGTAACAGATTGATAATGAAGAGACAATTAAATGTCTCATATATCTTTGGAACTAATTTGACCAAGTTAGTAATATATAAATTGATGATCAATTTGATGTCAAAGGCATATTCCACGGATCAAATAAACTTTGATTATTTGAAGAGCTTACTCATGTTTTGAGCTGAACTCCTTTTGTTTATTTATTTATTCTTTTTAAATGTATTACCTTGATGTTATGTATGACATTGGGACAAAATGGTTTGTTGTTGCATTGCA
This sequence comes from Arachis hypogaea, assembly GCF_003086295.3. NCBI lineage: Eukaryota > Viridiplantae > Streptophyta > Magnoliopsida > Fabales > Fabaceae > Arachis > Arachis hypogaea. The sequence continues at coordinate 107,533,373 of NC_092048.1, forward strand.
ATCACAATTAAAGAACATAGCTTATTATACTTGTGTTAGAATGAGGAATTTGTCATCTTTAATTTTAAGGGTTAATGATGCTTGCTGTAGAAAAGTTTCATTGTGATTATTTTGGCTGCGAACTTTATATATACAAGTGCATAAAATTCTAACATCCTTACCAAACATAAGTTTATTAATTAAACCGGTTCAACTACGGTTCGAACTTGATTAAACCATTGGACCATTAAACCAGTTACTTGACCGGTTTAATGACCAATCCAGTTCTCGCAACCTTGGTTTGTAGTGGGATGCTGAGAAAAGAGAGAATGTGGCTGTTAGGGTTATATATATATATATATATATATATATATATATATATATATATTAAGGGCTATTTGGTCATTTCGTTTAATGGATTTCTACGCGGGACGCTATCCCTTTTCCCGCCCCATTTATTCTATAGGTCCCCGTCTTCCGTCCCGCAAGGGAAAAATCACCCTTAAAACCGTCCCCCAGAAGGAAAATTCTTGTAGATACTCGCCCTGCCGGGGAAATTGCCACCCCTAAAAAAGACCCCGAGGGCTCAAAGTCTAGGAAGGCTAGATGTAGTAATTTGAGACTGGACTTCTGGACTCTAGAGGCACTGACAAATCCTAAAGCAATATATTTTTTAAATTTATTCATTTTTATATATTTATATTATATAATATGTACTCCAGGGTGGGTAGGGGCGGATACACCTTAACCTCGACCACTCCCCGCCCTGCTCAAACACCCGCTCCGAAGAAAACCCATCCCACCTCGAGTCGGATTATTACTCGTCCTGACTGGGTAGGGGCGGGTCGGGTACTCTTATTACCCCTACCGCAATCCCTGCCCTCATCCCTATTTATTCGCGGCAGCAGGTCTCCATCTCCACGGGGATTTTACAGGTCCCTGTTATCTTTCCTGTCATGGGTAATCCGTGCGGGTATCTGCGAATGTGGGATTTTTTGCCATCCCTAGCTAAACTTGATATAGTGATACTTCTGAAAACTGGATGTAATGGTCGTAGTGCATAAATATCTATAAGAAGTTTTGGATTGCACTTCAAACATATAGAGGAGGAGTGGGATTTAGTAGAGCTATTTAAGTGCTCGAGAACAACCCAACTCTTAATATATCCATTCTTAAATCTAAACCCGAGTATATACATATAAAAATCAAGGAGAATAACTAAAAAAGTTGGAAGCTAGCTGCAGTTAATGCGAGCCCACAAGAGGCAAGTAGAAAGAAAATATGGGAGAAAATAAAAGCTATAGCTGATAATAATACAAATGAATAGCTATTACTGAGAGACTTTAATGATATAGCAGACTCCTTGGAAAAGAAAGGGGGACAGTGTTAATTTAAATGCTTGCTGAAGGTTTAAGGAGTGGATATCAGAATGTGGGCTTATTGATGTGAAGTTTGTCGGATCTAAATATACTTGGAAGGAGCTTTAATGGGAGGGCTTAACGACAGTATTCAAAAGGTTTGATTGGGCTCTATATAATGTTGTGTGGAGAATTAGATTTCATGAGACAAAGGTTGAGGTGTTAACAAGGACCAATTTGGAATACTATCTAATCTTAATTAATACTAATAATCCCATAATAAAAAGAGATGGGCAAAGACTTTTTAGATATGAGGCCATGTCGAACCTCCATTTGGAATTTTAGGATTGCATTAAACAAAATCGGAACACCACAACAGATTTGAATGCTTCTTTAAAATCACTGACAAGTGGTCTTATAAGATGGAATAAAGAGACTTTTGGAAACATCAATAAATGGAAAAGGGAGCTGATAAGGAGAATTAGAGGAATTCAAAGGAGCCAAAGCTATGGAAGAAATAGATTCTTAGAAGATCTTGAGAGACAACTCAATAAAGAATTAGGAGATATTCTCAACAAAGAAGAGGTCATGTGGCTGCAAAAATCAAGAAATAAGTGGATTGTGGATGGAGATCGTAATACTCACTATTATCGTACCAAAACTTTAATTAGAAGAAGGAAAAAAAATAGAGTTGTGAAGCTAAAAAAGACTGATGGTGTGTGCAAAGAAAAGTCAGAGGAGCTATTAAAAATGGTGGTGAGCTTTCTTAAAGACCTATATAAAGAAGAGATGATGGAACACCACTATCCTTACTCTAAAAGTTTTTATCCTAAGCTAGAAGAGAACTTAAAGAAGAAGATGATTGAAAGACCCAGCAGAGACAAAATTAAAGAAGCTTTTTTTTCCATTGGTTCGCTTAAAGCACTTGGATATAATAGATTTCCAACATTATTTTACAAGAAGAACTAGGAGATTTTACAGAAAAGTTGTGTCAAGTTTATGCAACAAATTTGGGAAGATCTCAGTAACATTAAGATATATTATTAGACCTTCCTAACCTTAATACTAAGAATCCAAGGCCCCGAATTTATTACCCAATTTAGAATTATAGGTTTCTATAACATAAGCTACAAATCCATCATTAAAATTATAGTGAAAAGATTAAAGCATACCCTTATGAACAGAATTTCTCCTTGCCAATTAAGTTTTATTCCGGGAAGAAAAATCCAGGATAATATCTTGATAACAAAGGAGATGATGCATAGAATGAAGAGAATTAAAGGAAGAAGGGGATTCATGGCGATTAAATTTGGCTTTGAGAAGGCCTATGATCACTTAAGATAGAGTTATTTGAAGAATTGCCTACAAGACTATGATCTTTCCGATCACATGGTAAATTTCATTATGGAATGTGCCAGCTCAATCTCATATAATCTTCTACGGAATAGGGAAAAACTAAAGATTTTAATCCTACTCATGGCATAAGGCAAGGCGACCTCACTTCTCCCTATTTATTTGTCATAGCTATGGACAAGCTATCTGAAATAATAGAGAAAATGTAAGAGATAACTAATGAAAAATCATGAAGATAGGACATAATGGGCTAGAGATATTCCACTTGCTCTTCATTGACGACCTCATCATCTTCACTGAGGCTAGCAAATACCAGATCAAGATTGTGAAGAAAATTATGGAGAACTTTTGGTTAGAATTTAAGATTAAGAAATAATGAGGTTAAAACTGCAGTCGTTTTTTCCAGAAATGTGAAGAAGACAACTAAAAAAGCCATCATTAAATTTTGTAGATAGAAGGAACAAAAATGTGTTGGTAGATATCTTAGAACAACAATTACAAACAAAATAAAAGGAAAAGAAAAATTTAGCAATATATTACAAAGGGTGAAGACGAAACTAAATGGGTAAAAATTATAATGCCTAACTCTCGCTGGAAGAAAGACATTAGCCAAAGCCTCTATCTGACCCATGGCATACTAGGAGATGCAATGCATTCGAATTACAAATGGGGTATGCAAGAAAATAGAGAAGGCTTAGTGAAACTTTATTTTGGGGATAAGAAAAATTAAAGAAGGGTGCACTATGTCAATTGGGAGACGATGTGCCTCCCAAAAAAATAGAGGGGACTAGATTTTAAAAAGATGCAGTTAATGAATGCTGCATTTCTTATGAAAGCTTTATGGAGGCTAATTTTAAAAGAGAAGTCATTAGCTTTCCAAGTTTTCCAGCATCTTTATGGAAGTGGCCAACACTGATCAGCCGAAATTATTTGCAGGAGAAAGGATTCACCTTTTTGGAAGGAATTAAACAAATTCTGGTATACTTTGCAACAGAATACCATGTAGATAATAAGTGATAGAAATAAGGTAAATATATGAAATAACAGATGGTTAAAAGGAGAAGACATCATTTTACCTAAGGCTATCAAGCCTATTCGAGATATTCAAATGAATGATACAATTAACTCCCTAAAAGCACCGAACGGGAAGTGGAAGATGAATCTATTGAATCAATACCTAGATGAATATATAATTCAAAAAATTAGAACCCTCCCAGCACTCAATTCAAACTTAGGTGGGAACACCTTGCAATGATTCACGCTTTTGATGAAGAATTTTCAATTGCAACAGTTTATAAAGTTATAACCCAACAACAGGAGAAAAATAATGATAAATAGAGAATAATATAGAGATGAAAAGGACAAGAAAGGATTAAGGTGTTTGTGTGGCAACTCCTTTGCAATAGACTATTCATAACTAAAAGAAGTGCTAGAATCATGGGGACAACAACCTTTTGCAGAAACTGTTAAAGATAGATTGAAACCATCCTTTATGCCTTAAGGGATTGTCTAAAGACAACCACCATCTAGATGAAGCTCCTAAATCCATGCACAACACCTAGGTTCTTCGAAACAAATTTCGAGAATTGGATAGATCTTAATGTACACAACAACATCAGGAGGACAAGTTCTACAAACTGATTAGATGAATTTTTGACAACAACATGGTGGTTGTGGAAGTGGAGATGCAAAGAATTCTTTGTCTCTTTTTTCCAGACCCAACAGTATCATCGGAGTCACAATAATCAAAAAGCAAATCTGAACATACAGAGATGTATATGGCAAGAAAAATCTCACAAGACCAAATACAAGCATGAAACAAGTATAGATAAAATGGCAACCCTCACCAAAAGAATAGGATAAATTAAACGGTGATGGAGCATATCCAAGTAAAGAGAAGAAAGCGGGTTGTGGTGACTTAATCAGAACTTACCTGGGTGAGTAGATTGGAGGTTTTATGGCGAATCTTGGTCACTACAGTGTAGAAGAAGCTAAGCTCTGGGGTATTCCATGGGCTAAATTTGGCATGGCAACTGGGGATACGACACGTCATGGTAGAAATGGATTCTAAAACTGGATTCAAAAGCATCACAAAGATGAGATCCTGCAATAGTAGCCACAATGCCTTAATTAGGAGCATTGAGAATTTAACAAGGAAGCCATGGGAGGTTAAGTTCCAGCACACTTACAGAGGATCTAATTATTGCATCGATTAGCTTGTAAAGAGAAGCTAGGAATGAGATCTAGGGTTTCATTTCATTGACCAAACTTTGGAGGAACTCAAAGCCTTCATGGATGATGATGTCAGAGGGGTTTCAATTTTTCGTAATGTACTTGTAACTTAGTTTAGTTTACTTTCCTTGTTTGGGCCTTAGGCCTCTCACTTCTACCAAAAAAAAAATGTGTACCTCTGTCCCAGAAGGAGGAAAATTCCATATTCTTAGACTTTGTTCTTTTACAACTCTACAGTATTTAGTTGGTCTGCGCATCTATTCGCTTCTTGATACATGTGGCTTATCCTGACCTACCAATCTCTCTGTAGGAGGTCGCTAATTCTGTAATACATACCGACCCTGATTCCTTTCACTTCTAGATTTTTTTAAACTATCAACGACTTCTCTTGAGTCACATTCCATCCAAATTTTTTTCGCTCGTAGAGTCCAGGCCATTTCTAGCCCCATAAAAAGCCCCAAAACTCAACAAGAAAGGCCGAGCACACCACCAATCTTCTAGCGAATCCCATTATCTATCTTTTATCGCTATTTCTAATGACTCCTCCTGTTGTACCTAGATTATTCTTAGCTGCCCCATTAATATTGATGTTGATCCAATCCTTTGGCAAGGGTTGCCACCTAATATAAGTCACTATCCTTCTTTGGTTATTGATTACTGGATAATTTTTGTTAAAGACCGTTTGGATATTCTTCACATAATCCAACATAATAATATGAGCCACATGAGGTCTCTTGAAGGGTGCATGAAAATTTCTATGTTTATTCACTTCCAAATTCTCCAACAGGTGACCATGAAGGTACTAATCTATCAGTTTGTATAGATCCATTCCAATCATCATTAAGACAAGCGTGGACCCATACCTCAATCGGAAGGGATATAAAGTTAGAGAAAAGATCAGATCTCACATGCCTCCTCCAAATCTTCTTACTTCTTAGCTCCATCACAATCTCTCATGACATGTATGGTATCTTTGATATGGTTTTTACATAAGTGGAAAATCGGAGGAAAATCATACTATTTGCTCCGTCTAGAGTTTGTAAGAAGTTTACTACCATGATAGACTTGCCACATGAGCATATTTATATGTTATGGACCCTTCCATTGTCAAATTTTTTTCCATACATTGTTGTCACAAGATGGCAATCCAGTTATGGTTTGGTACGCAAACTTCACAGAGAATCTACCATATAAGGAGTATTTTCATACTAAGTTTTTTGGAGGGTCTGAGTAGTGGGGTGTCGGGGTAGATCTTATAAGAGTCAGACACTCTTCTGTAACCTTGCTGCTAATTTCTTCTAACTTTCACTCCCCGTCCGAGTTAACAAAATTCTGCACCGTTGCCTCTATGCCTTCTATATGAGCATTTTGTAGTTTTTGGTCTATTAAGGGTCCCTCTAGATTTAGCCATCCGTCCTTCTAGAATTTAGTATTTCTCCCATTCCCCACTCTATGAATTAAATTTCTTCAAAAGCCAGCCATATTTGTTGCATATTTCTCCACAAGCTGGAGCAATCTGTCAAAGCATATCGAATGTTATTAATGTCTCCATATTGATACTTTTGACTGAGAATTGTTGCCCACAAAGAGTTCAGCTTCTCTATAAGATTTTAGAATAATTTGTATTAAAAAAAACACAATTCATATTTTCTAAAATTTTAAAGCCAAGTCCTCCTACTTCCTTAGGGACTCTTCCAATTTCCTAGGTGGGCTTTCCAAGTAGTATCATCAGATTCCCAAATGAAGTTGCGCTGCGCATTTTCCACCTTGTTTCAAATTACTTTTGGGATCTTGTTGCGTTGCATAGTGATGAGAGAGGGAAACGACGGTTCGAAAATTTAGCAAAATAATTTCTTCGTCGATAGCATAGTCCAAACCGATAAGTAACCCTCCCAATCAAATTTTAATTTCAAATAAAAATAACCGATAGTAATTAAACCTCGGGTTGTTCTCCCTAGCAACTAGTGACCACAAGTACACAAATTTGATTGTAATTGCATGGGGTTTTCAATGATGAAGCAAATAATTAAAGGAATAAAAGAACACTCAAAATTATAATTAATAAACTAATAAATGAATAAAAGAACTATCTATATAATATGGACAAGTAAACCTTAAAGTGATTGATTGTGGTTCAAAACATAAATGGAACCTTGTTTTGGGATGAGTTATGGAATTCCTTCCTTGCCATAACCACAACTATGATAATTATGATGGATTAATCTCACTTAGTCAACCCTTAAAATCGAAGAGTAAGTCAAGTGAGCATAATTGTGCTTAATGCACAAATCCTAGATAACTTACTAATTAACTTAGTAAAAAGCTAGCGTTAGTGGAAACAAGGACAACTAACAACCCAAGAATTATCACTAAATGTCGGACATTATGACTCTAGTATTTCATATACTCATTTTTCCAAGTCAAGGAGTGAAAATTTACTCCATAATCAAAACTTGATTTCATCAAACACATGGTAGGCATATTCATAAAACATGGCAAAATTGTAAAAATACTCAAAACTATGAACAACCAATGAACAAAATCAACAATGACCACTCAATAAACATATAAAAGCCACTAAACATCAAATTCATTAACTCAAACTCAAAATTTCAAAACTATATATATATATATATATATATTGATAAGGTGCATTAAAATATAAGAAAGTGTAGAACAAGTAATGTAATAAAAGAGAAAATTAGGAAATACTTACAATGGAAATAGCTAGAATCCAAGATCAAAATTAAAAAATAAAAACTTGAAATATAAACCCTAATTACATCCTAAATAAAATTGAGAGAAAACCTAAGCTAAACTACCCTAAACTACCTAAAAATATGCCTAAGTGTGTTGTCTATTGTCTATCCTCCCTATGTTGTGTTGCTAGCCCTCCTTATATGCTCCAAGGCCTTCAGAAATAGGCCAAAAAGCCTCCCAAAATGCGAGCTACGTGAATTTTTAACGAAGTCACGCGCAGGGACTTATGCGTACGCACAAGTGTGTGCATACGCACACTTGCTGATTTCCACTTGTGTGTACGCACAGAAGGTTGTGCATATGCACACTTGGCTGTGTGCTTCTCCTTTGTTTTCTTCATGTTTTCTCCCAATTGCATGCTTCTCTTCTACCCTTATCAAGTCATTCCTACCTATTACACCTGAAATCACTCATCAAAAGCATCAAGGCATCAAATGGAATGAAAGTAGAATAAAATTGATTAAATTAAGCACAGAATAGCATGTTTTTACAATTAGGCATAATTTAGAGAGAAAACACAAAAGCATGCTATTTAGGTGAGTAAATGTGGGGTTATATGATGAAATCCACTCAATTCAAGGAAAAAATTATCATCAAATATGGACTTATCACATAGAAAAATTTTCTATTGGTCTTACGGAGGCCTAAGGAAGAACCACTCTCCCTGTCATCGATAAGCTTTTCTACTTTCACCCTTGGAGTTTGTTCTTCACCTTGTCAAGGATATGACTATAGACCCTTTTATTATTTTTCCCCTCCATGATGTATGAACTTACATATCTCACATTTTTTTTGGTTTCTTTAAACCTAGATTCGTTGGTAATTATATCCCTACAGTTGCTGCTCACTCTTTTGGAAAAGTAGGTTTAGATCTTTTGTGCATTAACTATTTTTTTTGATGCCCTACAAAATGGATCAAGACATCTCTTTATGTTAAGGATTTGGTCTTGAGATGCTTTCGCAAATAACATGTGGTTGTCGGCGAACATAAGATATGATATATAAGGGTCATCTCTCCCAACATAAAAAGGATTCCACTGCCCTTTATTAACCATGTCATCAATCATGTGAGAAAGCCTATCAATACGGATGACAAAAATGTAAGAGGACAAAGGGTCCCCTTGGCGAATACCACACGAAGGGGTAAAAATATCAGTTTTTTTCCTATTCCGTAGCACCTAAAAAGCATCCAATCTGATGCAGTTCATAATAATGTCAATGAATAAGGGGGAATATAGTAGTTTTGGAGGCGTTTCTTGATAAAGTTCTAGATGAGGTGGTCGTATGCATTCTCCAAGTCTATTTTGATGGCTATATACCCATTTTGGTAGTGCACTTTCTCATGGAATAAATAATTTTGTATGTAATTATGATATTATCTTGAATTTTTCGGCTGAGAATGAAGTACTGTGTTGGAGATATTTGGTTGTTCAAGGTGGTTTTGATCTTGTTAGCTATTGTCTTTGTAATGGTTTTGTAAGAGGCATTACAAAGTGACACGGGCCGAAATTGATTAATGAACTCCGGGTGATTAACCTTTAGGACCAGGGTGAGGAGAGTATTATTAACGTTTCTTATACCATTCGGGTTCCTCCAAACACTTCATAACAAAATTAATTATCTTGCCTCCAACAATTTGTCAATGTTCTTTAAAACCTCCACTAGCAAACCATCATTTGCTGAGGCCTTGAGAGAACCCATTAATCAATATGACAAATTTTATCTCTTCTGCTGTAACAAAATTTCTTAGGCTTTGGACTACATTATTCTCCGTTGGAGGGTAAAATGTACAAGTTTCTATGTAACATCTTTTATCCTGACTGGGTTCCTGGCAAAGATTCTTATAATATGAGCAAACATAAGTTTTCAAATACTCTACATTTTCTATCAACTCCCCTTCCTTAATTTCACAGCATTAGAATTTCATTCTTTCTCTTCCCAATGATGGTTTTTGTGTGATAATACTGCGTATTGATGTTCCCTTCCACAATCCATTTTTTTCTTGACTTCTAGAGCCAAAAAATTTGTTCTTTATCCAAGTTTTCTTCTAGCTCTTTGCTATGCCTATCCTTAAGAATGTCTAGATAATCACTTCTACTATATCTGTGTGAGTTCTGAATACCCCTTAACCTATTCAAAAGGTTTTTTTTTTGTTAAATTACACAGTTGGTCCCTACACTTTCAGTGAAATTACAAATTAGTCCCTACACTTTAAAAGTTTGTAATTGGATCCCTAAAGAGAATTAAAATTTGCAATTTAGTCCCCGCCGGTCAAAAAGTGTTGATTTAATAGAATATTCTCAAAATATGCTGAGAATATTCTGTTAAAATAGAGAATATACTGAGAATATTCTGTTAAATCAAACACTTTTTGAATGATGGGGACTAAATTACAAATTTTAGTTATCTTTAGGGACCCAATTACAAACTTTTAAAGTATAGGGACCAATTTACAATTTTACTGAAAGTATAGGGACCAACTGTGTAATTTAACCTTCATTTTTTTTTTGTCAAATATGTATCCCAAAACCTCATTATTCCAATTTTTTTTCACAATCTGGTTAATAACAGAAGTGAGAGGTTGCCAACGAGCTATAACTCAAATGGCATAGTCTTTCCATACTCACCTAAGAGGTCTCGGATTCGGGTCTTCTTATCTTCATTAAAAAAAAAACAGAAGTGAGAGGTTAGTTTTTCGGTCAAGACTCAAATATGAAGGGAAGGAAATCTTGATGATGCATCCATATGTACTCAAATCTAAAGGGCTTGCTTCTAGGAGAGAGATACATACCTTTACTCTTAACAAGGATGGGGTGATGATCTGATCTCATTCTAGGGAGATGATCCACATCTTCGTTCCTAATTACACATAGTCTTATCCAAGCGTTAGAAAATTTTGTCTCCATTTTTCCAAATAGGACCTCGCCACGTAAATCTGGTACCGTTGAACTCTAAGGCTATAACTCTCCACCCAATCTTTAAAGCGTTTAATTTGTGCCAGGTCTAGTAAAGCTCCACCTTTATTTTCGTTAATGCCCCCAATGTCATTAAAATCTCCACACACAAGCTACGATTCTCGCATGGTATCCACAATGTCCTTGACAAAGCTTATGACCTCTCTATGTCGCACTTTCTGAGGGTTAGCATATACCACTATGAGATACCAAGGCCCCATAACATCTTCAATCAAGATGTGTAGAGCTTGATTATGTCTATAGATTTCACAAATGTGAAAATTAGGATTGTTCTCCATGAGCCAAATCTCTCGTGAAAAGCCTTAGGCATTAACAATCATAGAGAAATTGAAGCCATTTTTTTAATAGACTTCCTTGTTACTTTTCCTCCGCATCTAGTCTCTTGAATCACTACTAGGTCATGTTTGAACTGCGTCACTGGTGCACGGAATTTAACTTCGCACAACTGAATCAGCAAGTGTACTGGGTCATCCAAGTAATACCTGAGGTGAGTCAGGGTCGATCCCACGAGGATTGTCGGCTTGGATCAAATAGTGGTTATCTTGTAAATCTTAGTCAAGCAGATAGAAAATTTGTTTAGTTCTTTAAGCGCATAAAAGTAAAGTGAAGTAAAAATAACGTTACTCAATGGTTGTGAATTCAATGATAAGAAGATGGTTAAGGCTTCGAAGATGCTTTGTTCTTCTGGATCAATACTTTCTTACTATCTACTCCAACTGTAAATGATTTCTTCTATAGCAGGCTGTATGTGATCAACGCCAGATTGAGCGGCCGCCAATCTTCCTCTGGACTGAACACCAGATTTAGTGCGCATCCAGTCTGAATGAGGGTGAAGCTCCTGCAGTTCATTCCCTTGGTGATCCTACTCAAAATGCCACAAACAAGGTCGAATCTTTCGGATCAGAGAATGTTGTGCCTTGGTTCTAGCTTCTACCACAAAGACCCTAATCTCCCCGTACCTCGGTTGAACTGATGTCTCGAGAAGTCCCCAATGAAGTCGTGGATTAGCCGTCTAAGAGGCGTATCCTCAAGCTAGTGGTTCATTGATATCCGATGAAAGACGCTCGCTGAACCCATGTAGAATAGAGATAACTTTTGACGGTTCAACTCATTCATAAGGTTGAAGAATGAAGATACATCTTAGGAGAGAATCAAACACGAATTGAAATAGAACAGTAGTACTTTTATTAATCCATAAAACTCAACAAAGCTCCTAACCTTAACCTATGAGGTTTAGTGGCTCATACTGTACATAGAACAATGTAAAAATGCGTAAGGTGGTGTAATAAGATCCTAAACAAGGGTGATCTTCTCCTATATATACTAACCTAATGACTAAGGATTACAGAAATATGATAAACTAGTCTATTAGTACGAAAATCCACTTCTGAGACCTACTTTGTGAGTGTTTGGGCTGAACAGAAGAGTAAGCCACGTGTTAGGACACCTTAGGGGCATTGAATGCTGGCTAGGGCCCCCTTTTGGGCATTGGACGCTGGTCACCTCCTTGTGGGCGTTGGACGCCAGAATAGGGTTGGTGGCTGGCGTTGAACGCCAGCTTTGGGCCTTCAACTCTGAAGCAAAGTATGGAATATTATATATTTCTGGAAAGTCCTAGATGTCAACCTTCCATAGTCGTTGAGAGCGCACCATTTGGACTTGTGTAGCTCCAGAAAAGCTCCTTCGAGTGCACAGAGGTTAGATCCTGACAGCATCTGCAGTGCTTTCTTTGCCTCTGAATCAGACTTTTGCTCCAACTCCTCAATTTCAGCTAGAAAATACCTGAAATTGCATAAAAACACAAACTCAAAGTAGAATCCAAAAATGTGAATTTTGCACTAAAATCTATGAAAACTTGATAAAACTTAAATAAAACATAAAAAAACTATATGAAAATGATGTCAAAAAGCGTATAAAATATCCGCTCATCAGAACACCAAACTGGGTACTTCAGGGGAGAGTTTCTGGTGCTTCAAAGCTTCTAATTCATGCCCTTACTTCTCTTGCTCCTTGACTAGTTTGCAAATCATGCTAGTTTGATCTTTCTGCTCCTCTCTTAGTTGATCCAAGGTGGTTTGTAGTTGAATCATAGATGCTTTCAACTGAGTCCAATATTCAATTGTAGGGTTCTCTTATGGAGGCTCAGATGCCTTCCTTTTGGGATGATCCTCTGGTACCCTAGCACTTTCCATCACCTGTTTGGTGATTGGGCTTTCCACTGGGATAAATGTATCTATGTGAATCAGGACTTTAGCCTCTTGACATAGGCGAAAGATAAGGTTTGGATAAACCAGCTTGGCTTGAGTGGACATCCTGTTTGCAAACTTGTACATCTCACGGTAAATTATTTGGTGAACTTCTACCCCATTCCCCATCATGATGAAGTGAATCATCACAGCTCTTGCTACTTTCCTCCCTTTCTCTACTTTTCTCCCTTTTTGTCATCAAGAGGGGAACCTGAAAAAATAGTTAGAAATCTTGCATGACGATTATACAGAATAATAGTTTAATAACCAACGCAAAGGGGTCCAAATTATCCAAGTACAGTCAACCAACAACACTAGTTAAAACAAGTACTAAATCCAAAGGAGCAGTAAACTAGACATTGTTCAAAAAAATAACTGGGCAGCAGTGATCCTAACAGTTAGGCATCAAACAGATTCACATCAGAGTCAGAGAGATCATTGTCTTTGTCAGAGGGAGCCATATCCTTTTCAAAGCTTTGGAGAAGCAGATTGATCCTTTCATTACACTTGTTCTATGCTTTCTCATTTTGGTAAGCCTGCTTACGAGCTTCTTTGTAGGAATGTGCCATCAGTTTGGATATATGTGAAAGCTCATTTACAATGTCCTTGATTGATTTAGCAAGCTTAGTGATGAGCGGATATTTTATACGCTTTTTGGGTTAATTTCATATAGTTTTGAGTATGATCTAGTTAGTTTTTAATTTATTTCCATTAGTTTTTAGGAAAAATTCATATTTCTGGACTTTACTATGAGTTGTGTGTTTTTCTGTAATTTCAGGTATTTTTCTGGCTGAAATTGAAGGAACTGAGCAAAAATCTGATTCAGGCTGAAAAAGGACTGCTGATGCTGTTGGATTTTGACCTCCCTGCACTCAAAGTAGATTTTCTGGAGCTACAGAACTCGAAATGGCATGCTTCCAATTGAGTTGGAAAGTAGACATCCATGGCTTTCCAGCAATATATAATAGTCCATATTTGCACAAGGATAGACGACGTAAACTGGCATTCAACGCCAGTCCTCTGCCCAATTCTGGCGTCCAGCGCCAGAAAAGGATCAAAAGCTGGAGTTGAACGCCCAAACTGGCACAAAAATTGGCGTTCAACTCCACAAATGGCCTCTGCACATGAATTGCTTAAATCTCAGCCCAGCACACACCAAGTGGGCCCCAGAAGTGGATTTCTGCATCATCCATCATAGTTTACTCATTTTTTTGTAAACCTAGGCTACTAGTTTAGTATTTAAACAACTTTTAGAGACTTATTTTGTATCTCATGACATTTTTAGATCTGAACTTTGTATTCTCTGATGGCATGAGTCTATAAACCCCATTGTTGGGGGTGAGGAGCTCTGCTGTGTCTCGATGAAGTAATGCAAGTATTTCTGTTTTCCATTCAAACACGCTTGTTCCTATCTAAGATGTTCATTTGCGCTTAACTGTGATGAAGGTGATGATCCGTGACATTCATCACCTTCCTCAAACCAAGAACGTGTGCCTGACAACCACCTCCGTTCTATATCCGATTGAATGAGTGTCTCTTAGATTCCCTAATCAGAATCTCCGTGGTATAAGCTAGAACTGATGGCGGCATTCATGAGAATCCAGAAAGTCTAAACCTTGTCTGTGGTATTCCGAGTAGGATTCAATGATCGAATGACTGTGATGAGCTTCAAACTCGCGAGTGCTGGGTGTTAGTGACAGACGCAAAAGGATGAAGAATCCTATTCCAGTATGATCGAGAACCGACAGATGATTAGCCGTGCTGTGACAGAGCATGTGAGCATATTCTTCACTGAGAGGATGGGATGTAGCCATTGACGACGGTGACCCCCTACATACAGCTTGCCATAGGAGGACGTGCGTGCGTAAATTAGAAGACAGAGGAAAGCAGATATTCAGAAGACAAAGCATCTCCAAAACTCCAACATATTCTCCATTACTGCATAACAAGTAACCTTTAATTTATGCTCTCTTGGTTATTCGCAATTCAACTGATAAACATATTTGACTTCCTGACTAAGATTTACAAGATAACCATAGATTGCTTCAAACCAACAATCTCCGTGGGATTCGACCCTTACTCACGTAAGGTATTACTTGGACGACCCAGTGCACTTGCTGGTTAGTGGTACGAGTTGGGAAAAGTGTGATTCACAATTCGTGCACCAAGTTTTTGGCACCGTTGCCGGGGATTGTTCGAGTTTGGACAACTAACGGTTTATTTTGTTGCTTAGATTAGGAAAAATTTCTCTTTTTTTGTTTAGAGTCTCTTTTTATTGTTGTGTTAGAATCTTAGAATCCTTATTTTCTTTTTAAAAATATTTTTCAAAAAAATAATTTTTCTATTAAATCTTGTGCCAAACTTTAAGTTTGGTGTTTTCTTGTTGATTTTTCTAAGTTTTTCGAAAATTTATTTTGGTTTTATAAAAATTTTAAGTTTGGTGTTCTTCCTTAGTGTTCTTAAGTTTTCCTTGTGTCTTGATCTTAAAATTTTTAAGTTTGGTGTTCCTTGGTGTTTTCCCCCCAAAATTTTTGAAAATAAGGAACCTCAGATCTAAAAATTTTAAATCCTGTGTTATCTTATTATTTTTCTCTCTCCTTTAAAAATTCAGATTTTTATTTCAAAATTTAAAACCTTTTTCAAAAATCATCATATCTTTTTCGAAATCTCCTAACCACTCTCTTTCTCCTCACTTTTTCGAAAATCTTTTACTCATTTTTATTTATTTTATTTTGATTTATTTTATTTTCGAAATAAATTAATAAATAAATAAATAAAAATATTTTTTCTATTTTACATCATCTCCCTTTCTCCATCATGGACCTAAGCGGAAATGAACAGTCCAGGAGGACTCTGGGGTCATATTCTAACCCCTCTACTGCTTCATATGGGAGTAGTATCTGCATACCCTCCATTGGAGTCAGTAGCTTTGAGTTGAATCCTCAGCTCATTATCATGGTGCAGCAAAGTTGCCAGTATTCTGGTCTTCCACAGGAAGAACCTACAGAGATTCTGGCACAATTTTTATAAATTGCTGACACAGTACATGATAAGAAAATAGATCAGGATGTCTACAGACTATTACTATTTTCATTTGCTGTAAAAGATCAAGCTAAGAGGTGGTTAAATAACCAACCTAAAGCCAGCATAAGGACATGGAAACAGCTGACAGAAAAATTCCTGAATCAGTATTTTCCTCCAAAAAGGATGACACAGCTAAGACTGGACATCCAAGGCTTCAAACAAGGAGATAATGAATCTCTTTATGACGCCTGGGAGAGATACAGAGGATGCTACGAAAATGCCCCTCTGAAATGTTTTCAGAGTGGGTTCAGTTAGACATCTTCTACTATGGGCTTGCAGAAGGAGCACAGATGTCTCTAGATTACTCAGCTGGTGGATCTATCCACATGAGAAAGACAATTGAAGAGGCTCAAGAGCTCATTGATACAGTTGCCAGGAATCAGCATCTGTACCTAAGCAGCAACCCTTCCATGAATGAAGAGGTTAAAACAGTAACTGCTGGACTCAGTCCTGTAAAACAAGCTACTGAATTCAATCAGCAATTGAACTTTCTAACAAAGCAGCTAGCCGAATTTAAAGACAGGTTACAAGAGACAAGGATGGCTAATATACATATGGACGAACAGTTTAAGCAAACAAAGCAGCAGCTGTCAAGGCAAATAGCAGAAGAATGCTAAGCAGTTCAACTAAGAAGTGGGAAAACATTAAATACCCCACCTCAAGGCAGCAAAAAGCTAAGAAATGAGCAAACCACCCAAAATTCACCTGAGGACAGTAAGAGCCCAGGGAAAAATAATTCTGGCGCTAAAACGCCAGAAAATTGGTGGAAGGCTGGCGCTGAACGCCCAGACCATGGCAAAATATGGCGCTCAACACCAGAAACAAAGCAGGACTGGCGTTCAACGCCAGAAATGGCAAGGATCTGGCGTTGAACGCCCAAAATGGGCAGGATCTGGCGCTGAACGCCCAAAATGGGCACAATTCTGGCGTTCAAACGCCAGGAACAGACAAGGAGTTGGCTTCTCACGTCACTCCAGCTTCTAACCCTGGCACTCAATTGCCAGTGAGGGATCAGACACACACAAATGCTGATAACAACCCCTCTAAAAAGGCTTCTTCAACCACTTCTGTAGGCAATAAACCTGCAGCAACCAAGGTTGAAGAATATAAAGCCAAGATACCTTATCCTCAAAAACTCCGGAAAGAGGAGCAGGATAAGCAATTTGCTCGCTTTGCAGATTATCTCAGGACTCTTGAAATAAAGACTCCATTTGCAGAAGCACTTGAGCAAGTACCTTCTTATGCCAAGTTCATGAAAGAGATCTTGAGTCATAAGAAGGATTGGAGAGAAACAGAAAGAGTTCTCCTCACTGAAGAATGCAGTGCAGTCATTCTGAAGAGCTTTCCTGAAAAGCTTAAAGACCTTGGGAGCTTTCTGATACCATGCATATTAGAAGGTAATTGCACCAAGACAGCTTTATGCGATCTTGGGGCAAGCATCAACCTAATACCTGCATCCACTATCAGGAAGCTTGGCTTAACTGAAGAAGTTAAACCAACCCGGATATGTCTCCAACTTGCTGATGGTTCCACTAAATACCCATCAGGCGTGATTGAAGACATGATTGTCAGAGTTGGGCCATTCGCCTTTCCCACTGACTTTGTTGTGCTGGAAATGGAGGAGCACAAGAGTGCTACTCTCATTCTAGGAAGACCCTTCCTAGCAACTGGAAGATCCCTCATTGACGTCCAACATGGGAAAATAACCCTGAGAGTCAATGATGATGAATTCAAGTTGAACGCTGTCAAAGCCATGCAGCATCCAGACACATCAAAAGACTGCATGAAAGTTAATCCTATTGATTCTTTGGTAGAAGAGATCAACATGGCTGAGAGTCTTGAATCAGAGTTGGAAAACATCCTTAAAGATGTTCAGCCTGATTTAGAGGATTCAGAGGACATGAAAGAGCCTCTGAAATTTCTTCTGGAAGAGGAAAAACCTCCTAAACCCGAGCTCAAGCCATTACCACCATCTTTGAAATATGCGTTTCTGGGAGAAGGTGACACTTTTCCAGTGATCATAAGCTCTGCTTTAAATTCACAGGAAGAGGAGGCACTTATTCAAGTGCTAAGGACACACAAGACAGCTCTTGGGTGGTCCATAGGTGACCTTAAGGGCATAAGCCCAGCTAGATGCATGCACAAAATCTTATTGGAGGATAATGTCAAACCAGTGGTTCAACCACAAAGGCGGCTAAATCCAGCCATGAAAGAAGTGGTGCAGAAAGAGGTCACCAAATTACTGGAGGCTGGGATTATTTATCCTATTTCTGATAGCCCCTGGGTGAGCCCTATTCAAGTCGTCCCAAAAAAGGGAGGCATGATAGTGATTCATAATGAAAAAAATGAACTGGTTCCTACAAGAACAGTTACAGGGTGGCGCATGTGTATTGACTATAGAAGGCTCAATACAGCCACCAGAAATGATCATTTTCCTTTACCATTCATAGACCAGATGCTAGAAAGACTAGCAGGTCATGATTATTACTGCTTTTTGGATGGCTACTCAGGCTATAACCAGATTGCAGTAGATCCCCAGGATCAAGAGAAAACAACATTCACATGTCCATCCGGAGTGTTTGCTTATAGAAGGATGCCATTTGGGCTATGTAACACGCCTGCAACCTTCCAGAGATGCATGCTCTCCATTTTCTCTGATATGTGGAAAAATTTCTGGAAGTCTTCATGGATGACTTCTCAGTATATGGAGACTCATTCAGCTCCTGTCTTGATCACCTGAAACTTGTTCTGAAAAGATGTCAAGAAACCAACCTAGTTTTAAACTGGGAAAAGTGTCACTTCATGGTGACTGAAGGAATTGTCCTTGGGCATAAAATCTCAAACAAGGGAATAGAGGTGGATCAAGCAAAAATAGAGGTAATTGAAAAATTACCACCACCTGCCAATGTTAAGGCAATCAGAAGCTTTCTGGGGCATGCAGGATTCTATAGGAGGTTTATAAAGGATTTTTCAAAAATCGCAAAACCTCTAAGCAATCTGCTAGCTGCTGACACGCCATTTGTGTTTGACACAGAGTGCCTGCAGGCGTTTGAAATGCTGAAAGCTAAGCTGGTCACAGCACCAGTCATTTCTGCACCAGACTGGACATTACCATTTGAGCTAATGTGTGATGCCAGTGATCATGCCATTGGTGCAGTATTGGGACAGAGGCATGACAAGCTTCTGCATGTCATTTATTATGCCAGTCGCGTTCTAAATGATGCCCAGAAAAATTACACAACCACAGAAAAAGAATTACTTGCAGTGGTTTACGCCATTGACAAGTTTAGATCATACTTAGTAGGATCAAAAGTGATTGTGTATACTGACCATGCTGCTCTTAAATATCTACTCACAAAGCAGGATTCAAAACCCAGGCTCATCAGATGGGTATTGCTTCTGCAAGATTTTGATATAGAAATAAGAGACAGAAAAGGGACAGAGAACCAAGTGGCTGATCATCTGTCCCGGATAGAACCAATGGAAGGGACACCCCCCCTTTCTTGAGATCTCTGAGACGTTTCCTGATGAGCATTTATTTGCCATTCAGGAAGCACCATGGTTTGCCGATATTGCAAACTATAAAGCTGCAAGGTTCATACCCAAGGAGTACAACAAGATACAAAAGAAGAAATTAATTACTGATGCAAAGTATTACTTGTGGGATGAACCTTATCTCTTTAAGAGATGTGCAGACGGAATAATCCGTAGGTGTGTGCCTAGAGAAGAAGCACAGAGGATCCTGTGGCATTGCCATGGATCTCAATATGGAGGCCATTTCGGAGGTGAGCGAACAGCCACCAAGGTCCTCCAATGTGGCTTCTATTGGCCCACACTCTATAAAGATTCCCGAGAATTTGTACGTAACTGTGACAGTTGCCAAAGAGTTGGCAATCTGCCTCATGGTTACGCCATGCCTCAACAAGAAATCTTGGAGATTGAGTTGTTTGACGTATGGGGAATTGACTTCATGGGACCTTTCCCACCATCATACTCAAACACTTATATTCTGGTGGCAGTTGATTATGTATCAAAATGGGTTGAGGCCATTGCCACACCCACCAATGATACTAAGACAGTGCTGAAATTCCTCCAGAAACATATCTTTAGAAGATTTGGTGTCCCTAGAGTACTAATCAGTGATGGGGGCACTCACTTCTGTAATAAACAGCTTTACTCTGCCATGGTTCGGTATGGAATTCGCCACAAGGTGGCCACTCCATATCATCCACAAACCAATGGGCAAGCTGAAGTCTCTAACAGAGAATTAAAGAGAATCCTGGAACGGACAGTAAATACCCGTAGAAAGGATTGGGCACGGAGTTTGGATGATGCTCTGTGGGCTTACAGGACAGCATTCAAGACCCCCATAGGGACATCTCCATACCAACTCGTGTATGGTAAGGCATGTCACCTGCCCGTGGAACTGGAACATAAGGCCTACTGGGCAACCAGATTCCTAAACTTTGATGCCAAATTAGCAGGAGAAAAACGATTGCTCCAGCTAAATGAGCTAGAGGAATTCAGATTCACAGCTTTCGAAAATGCCAAGCTTTATAAAGAAAAATAAAAAAAATGGCATGACAGAAAGCTATCATCTAGAATCTTTGAACCAGGACAGAAGGTCCTGTTGTTTAACTCTAGACTCAGGCTATTCCCCGGGAAACTGAAATCCCGGTGGAGGGGACCATACGTGATTACAAGTGTATCACCATATGGTTATGTGGAGCTTCAAGATATTGATTCTGATAAGAAGTTCATTGTCAATGGACAGAGAATCAAGCATTATCTTGAAAGCAACATTGAGCAAGAATGCTCAAGGCTGAAGCTAGATTAAAAGCTCAGCAAGGTCCAGCTAAAGACAATAAAGAAGCGCTTGCTGGGAGGCAACCCAGCCATGGGGCAACAATCCTCTAAACATTTTGCCCTATTTCTATTTTTATTTTTTATTTGTTTATATAGAGTTCATTGATAACAAGGTAAATAATCATTTACAGAAGACCTCGGCACACAAAACAGAGAAAAAGAGCTCACTGGCAAGAAAACGCCAGTAATGGTAGCAATCTGGGCGTTCAACGGCAGAAAGGGGCACCCACTGGGCGTTGAACGCCAGTAATGGCAGCAGCTGGGCGTTGAACGCCCAGGAGAGCAGCATTTGGGCGCTGAACGCCCAAAACAGGTAGTGTTTGGGCGTTCAAACGCCAGGATAGCAAGGAGGAGCCAAATTCATTTTTTCCACACGTATTTCCATTCTAATTTTAAATTTTATGTTTCAATGCATGATTTTTACATGAACATGTTAAGAACCTTGATTTCTAAAATCCTTAATTTCTAAAAATCCCTCTTTCCAAATTCAATCCAACTCTTTTCAAATCTTTTCTGAAAACAAATCTATCTTTTTCACTTTAAAATCTTTTCAACTAATCCATATCTTTTTCAAATCTCCATATTATCTTTTTCAAAATTCAGATTTATCTTTTTCAAAAATCTATCATATCTCTTCAAAATTAAACTATATCTTCTATCTTATCTTTTTCAACTCAATCTTTTTATCTTATCTTTTCCAATTTTTCGAAAACCCACCCCCCCATCCCTTTAAATTTGGGTTCGGCCTCCCTCCTCCTCCATCAACAATTGCACCTAGCTCTCCTTCTATCCCTCTCCTTTCTTTTCTTTTGCTTGAGGACAAGCAAACCTCTAAGTTTGGTGTGTTTATCCGAGATCACTAAGATCATGGCTCCTAAAGGAAAATAACCCACTCCAAGAGGCAAAAAAGAGAGCGTTCCAAAACCACTTTGGAATCAAGGGAAGTTCTTATCTAAAGAACATTCAGACCATTATCTTAAAATAATGGGTCTGAGATCAGTGATCCCGGAAGTTAGATTCGATCTGAAAGAAGATGAATATCCGGAGATCCAGGAGCAAATTCGAATCAGGAACTGGGAAGTCCTAGCTAATACTGAAACGAAAGTAGGAAGGAACGTGGTCCAGGAGTTCTATGCTAATATGTGGCAGACTGACAAGCAAAAACTATCTGGAACTGCCTTCTATGAATTTCGGACCATGGTCAGAGGAAAGATTGTTCATACCACCCCTGACAAGATCAGAGAGATCTTAAAGCTACCTCAGCTAAAGGACGATCCAGACTCCTTCAACAGGAGGATGATGAGAGCAGACATTGACCTGGATAAGATTCTAGAGGACATATGTATCCCTGGAGCCAGGTGGACCACCAACACAAAAGGTGTCCCAAATCAACTCAAGAGAGAGGATCTCAAACCAGTCGCCAGAGGATGGCTAGACTTCATTGGGCATTCTCTGTTGCCTACTAGCAACCGTTCTGAAGTCACAGTTAAAAGAGCAGTGATGATCCATTGCATCATGATGGGAAAGGAAGTGGAGGTTCATCAGTTGATTTCAGCTGAACTCTACAAAATTGCTAACAAAAATTCTAAAGAGGCCAGGTTGGCTTATCCAAGCGTGATTTCTCTGTTCTGCAAGGACGCTGGAGTGAGGATGGGAATAACTGAGTATATCTCAATTGAGAAGCCAATCACCAAAGCATCAATGGAAAAACAACAAGCACAGGATGATCCCATCAAGAAGAGAGCACAGGAATTCCTCCCAGAGATCCCTCAATCTGAATACTGGGAGTATCTTGAGACATCTGTTACCAAGATACGGGAAGCTATGGAGCAAATAATAAAAGAACAGAAGGAACACAGTCAAATGCTGACCTATATGTTTAAAGAACAAGAGGAGCAAGGGCATGACTTAAGGGAATTGAAGCGCCAAAAGTCTTCTCTTGTAGGACCGAGCACCCCAAGGATCAGAGGAACCCCCGTTCCCCCAGAATAAAGGTTGTTAATTTCTAATTTCTGTCTTAACTCTGTGACAGTGTCCTTATAGAAGTTTACCTTAGGAGTCATATAGTAGTAATTAGTATTTATTTTGATTTTATCTCCAATTAAGCTATAGTTTATTTTTTTCATCATCAGCAAACATGAATAAAGTAGTAGATCTTTTGAATAAGAGGCAATAAAATTTCGAGTTTTAATAAGAGAAATTCTAATTAGTGAAATGTGGTGGCAATGCTTCTGTCTTCTGAATGAATGCTTGAACAGTGCATATGTCTTTTGAATTTGTTGTTTAAGACTGTTAAATATGTTGGCTCTTGAAAGAATGATGAGCATGAGACATGTTATTGATAATCTGAAAAATCATAAAAATGATTCTTGAAGCAAGAAAAAGCAGCAAAGAACAAAGCTTGCAGAAAAAAAAATAGAAAGAAAAAGAAAAAGCAAGCAGAAAAAGCCAAAAGCTCTTAAAACCAAGAGGCAAGAGCAAAAAAGCCAATAACCCTTAAAACCAAAAGGCAAGGGCAAATAAAAGGGATCCCAAGGCTTTGAGCATCAGTGGATAGGAGGGCCTAAAGGAATAAAATCCTGGTCTAAGCGGCTAAACCAAGCTGTCCCTAACCATGTGCTTGTGGCGTGAAGGTGTCAAGTGAAAACTTGAGACTGAGCGGTTAAAGTCAAGGTCCAAGGCAAAAAAAGAAGAGTGTGCTTAAGAACTCTGGACACCTCTAATTGGGGACTTTAGCAAAGCTAAGTCACAATCTAAAAGGTTCACCCAATTATGTGTCTGTGGCATTTATGTATCCGGTGGTAATACTGGAAAACAAAGTGCTTAGGGCCACGGCCAAGACTCATAAAATAGCTGTGTTCAAGAATCATCACACTGAAATAGGAGAATCAATAACACTATCTGAATTCTAAGTTCCTATAGATGCCAATCACTCTGAGCTTCAATGGATAAAGTGAGATGCCAAAACTGTTCAGAAGCAAAAAGCTACTAGTCCCGCTCATCTAATTAGAATCTGAGCTTCACTCAAAAACTCTGAGATATTATTGCTTCTCAACCTATTAGTCTTCTATTTTATTTGTCTAGTTGCTTGAGGACAAGCAACAGTTTAAGTTTGGTGTTGTGATGAGCGGATATTTTATACGCTTTTTGGGGTTAATTTCATATAGTTTTGAGTATGATCTAGTTAGTTTTTAATTTATTTCCATTAGTTTTTAGGAAAAATTCATATTTCTGGACTTTACTATGAGTTGTGTGTTTTTCTGTAATTTCAGGTATTTTTCTGGCTGAAATTGAAGGAACTGAGCAAAAATCTGATTCAGGCTGAAAAAGGACTGCTGATGTTGTTGGATTCTGACCTCCCTGCACTCAAAGTAGATTTTCTGGAGCTACAAAACTCGAAATGGCATGCTTCTAATTGCGTTGGAAAGTAGACATCCAGGGCTTTCCAGAAATATATAATAGTCCATACTTTTCACAAGGATAGATGACGTAAACTGGTGTTCAACGCCAGTCCTCTGCCCAATTCTGGCGTCCAGCGCCAGAAAAGGATCAAAAGCTGGAGTTGAACGCCCAAACTGGCACAAAAACTGGCGTTCAACTCCACAAATGGCCTCTGCACGTGAATTGCTTAAATCTCAGCCTAGCACACACCAAGTGGGCCCCAGAAGTGGATCTCTGCATCATCCATCATAGTTTACTCATTTTTTGTAAACCTAGGCTACTAGTTTAGTATTTAAACAACTTTTAGAGACTTATTTTGTATCTCATGACATTTTTAGATCTGAACTTTGTATTCTCTGATGGCATGAGTCTCTAAACCCCATTGTTGGGGGTGAGGAGCTCTGCTGTGTCTCGATGAAGTAATGCAAGTATTTCTGTTTTCCATTCAAACACGCTTGTTCCTATCTAAGATGTTCATTCGCACTTAACTGTGATGAAGGTGATGATCCGTGACATTTATCACCTTCCTCAAACCAAGAACGTGTGCCTGACAACCACCTCCGTTCTATATCCGATTGAATGAGTGTCTCTTAGATTCCCTAATCAGAATCTCCGTGGTATAAGCTAGAACTGATGGCAGCATTCATGAGAATCCGGAAAGTCTAAACCTTGTCTGTGGTATTTCGAGTAGGATTCAATGATCGAATGACTGTGATGAGCTTCAAACTCGCGAGTGCTGGGCGTTAGTGATAGACGCAAAAGGATGAAGAATCCTATTCCAGTATGATCGAGAACCGACAGATGATTAGTCGTGCTGTGACAGAGCATGTGAGCATATTCTTCACTGAGAGGATGGGATGTAGCCATTGACGACGGTGACCCCCTACATACATCTTGCCATAGGAGGACGTGCGTGCGTGAATTAGAAGACAGAGGAAAGCAGATATTCAGAAGACAAAGCATCTCCAAAACTCCAACATATTCTCCATTACTGCATAACAAGTAACCTTTAATTTATGCTCTCTTGGTTATTCGCAATTCAACTGATAAACATATTTGACTTCCTGACTAAGATTTATAAGATAACCATAGATTGCTTCAAACCAACAATCTCCGTGGGATTCGACCCTTACTCACGTAAGGTATTACTTGGACGACCCAGTGCACTTGCTGGTTAGTGGTACGAGTTGGGAAAAGTGTGATTCACAATTCGTGCACCACTTAGATGGCTCAGAAGGATGACTTTCAAGATCACTATCAAATGACATGGTTGGCATCGAGCTTTTTCCTTTATTTCCTTTCCCGGTTCCAGAAACTCCACCTCCTTTAATGGTAGACACCCTATTTTCTATAGGCTCATTGATTAAATCAACATGAAAATGTTCAAAGATACATGTGAAAAAATACTCTAAGGCAGATTCACCTTTTTATCACTACGTACACAGTCCCACATGTGACGCACCATTAAATAAGCAAATGAAATAGATGAAGAAGTAAGAATAGCAAAGAGAACTAGGCTTTCACAGATTGTTACTCTCTAATAGGAACCGCTCTGTGGCATTAAAATGTGGTTGATAATGCGGTGAAGCAGAGCTCTCACAGGCCCGAGAACTTTGTGAGTCAGAACAGTCCCATCAAGTGCAGAAAAATTTTCACAAACTTGAGTTAGGGCAATCTGATAAGAAATCCCAACTTGAAAGTCCCACTTTCCTGACATATATGATGTGGCTCCTTCATCAGTATACCCTAAGACAGCACTAATAGTTTCTCTATTCAAGGTCAGATGCACCTTCTTGACATAAGAATGAATCGCTCCATCATGGTACATCATGTTTGCATAAAACTCGGGAACTAGATTTGGATAAACCGACTTTTAAATCTTGAATAGTGGAGTCCACTTGAGATTGTCAAACAAAGTAGAGAAGTTAATTCCTTTTGTACTCAGAGTCTCCAGATTCGCTATGTGAGAGGCACACAGTTGGCGGTTGACCAGAACTTGACCATGGAACTCGTAGGCAGCGCAAGAGTTGAACCGAGCCGGATCAAAGTGAGAATGATTCTTGTTGAACTTATTCTTGAAGTCTAGAGAATCAAAGTTTGGTGGTTCTCTAGTATTGTGAAGAACATAACCTTTTGAACGCTAAGAGCTTTGGCCATATGGATGAGGAGTTGATCGCCTTGGGGGTGAAGGATGTGGAGAGGATTGTGGCGCTTCTTCTTCTTCGACCATAGGCTCTTTCTCTTTTCCAACCTTTTTGCAAGAAGAGGTTCTCTGAGCAATTACTTTCCTCCACATTTATGCGGTTGAGTGTGAAGAAGGGGAAGAAGATGAAGTAGAATGTATATGGATATGGGTGTGAGTTTGGGGAGTAGAAGAGGATGGAGGAATTTTGGAGGAAGGGGTTTGGTTACTTCTTCTAGGTGCCAACTTCTTTTTCATGATAGAAAAATGAAGAAGAGAGTGAGAAGATGAAGGAATGGATGAATGGATTAGAGAATGGAGAGAGGTTACAACTGCATTTAATACTGAGTGGAGAGAGCATTAATGGAATAATGGGCATTTAATGGGCGGTTATCATCAAGGAAATATTTTAAAATTAAAAAGTAACTGAAAGATCTTTTCCTTGAATCAAGGGAGAGAGTAGGGGAAAAGATTTTGATTTGACATGAACTCCCCGTATAAAGGTATGATGTGATAACCTCCAAAAATTATTTTTAGAAAAATGATGAAGAAAGCAAACGGGCCAGAGTCATGGAATAGGTCAAAAGAGTTTGGTAGGCCTTATGTTCAGTAACACTTGTGATCAGTCTCCTCCTGTTTCCTGGCTTGTTCACTACCTTCCCAGTATTGTCTCCTTCTAACCTACGAGACAAAAACAAACAGGATCAATAAAATCACAATTTTTCAACAAAACTTAAATCCAGCATCCCCAAACTGTTCCTCAATGAACAGAACCTATCTTCACACAGAGGTTTAGTGAATATATCAGCGAGTTGTTCTTCAGATATCACAAATTGAATATCAATGGTACATTTTTGTACATGTTCTCTAATAAAATGATATCTAACCTCAATATGCTTAGTTCTGGAGTACAGAACAAGATTTTTTGAAATGTTTATTGTACTCATATCATCACAGAATAAAGGTATACTATTGATTTTTAATTTATAATCCTCTAACTGAGTTTTTAACTAAATTAATTGAGAACAACAAGCAGAGGCTGATATGTATTCGACTTCATCCGTGGATAGAGCAACAGTGGCTTGTTTCTTGCTTGACCACATGTTTAGTGAGCTTTCAAGGAAGCAACACATTTCGGATGTGCTTCTTCTATCCACTCGATCTCCCGCATAATCTGCATCATAAGACCCTACTGCACAAAAATCATTAGATCTAGGATACCATAAGCCAAAATCACAAGTTCGCTTAATGTACCTAATGATTCTTTTGATGGCCGAAAGATGGGATTCTTTTGGGTTAGATTGAAACCTTGAACATACACTCACACTTTGAACAATATCCGGTCTAGAGGATGTAAGATACGTGAGTGAACCTATCATTCCTTTATACCGTGTTTCATCCACATCTTTGCCGTTTTCATCCTTTTCAAGTTTAGTATTTGGATGCATAGGTGTTTCCATTGGTTTAGAATTTTCAAGGCCAAATTTCTTGATTAATTCTTTTGCATATTTACCTTGGTGAATAAAAATGCCACTAGGAGTTTGTTTAATTTGGAGACCAAGGAAAAAGGTTAATTCTCCCATTAAACTCATTTCAAATTCACTAGTCATAAGTTTTCCAAACTCTTCACACAAGGTTTTATTGGCCGAACCAAACACAATATCATCCACATAAACTTGAACAAGAAGAATATCATTATTAGATTCTTTGATAAATAAAGTAGTATCGGTGGTACCCCTTTGAAAGTGATTTTCCAATAAGAAGGCACTAAGCCTTTCATACCAAGCTCTCGGAGCTTACCTAAGGCCATAGAGAGCCTTTGAAAGTTTAAAATCATGATTTGAAAATTCTTTATTTTCAAAACCGGGGGGTTGTGTCACAAATACTTCTCTATCTATAAAGACATTAAGGAAAGCACATTTAACATCTATTTAGAACATTCTAAAACCCTTATGGGCAACATAGGCAAGAAGCAACCTAATTGCTTCCATTTTAGCTACCGGGGAAAAAGACTCATCAAAATCAATACCTTCCTCTTGATCGTAACCTTGGGCCACTAATCTAGCCTTGTTACAAACAACACTACCATCATCACCCCCAATTTATTTTTAAAGATCCACTTTGTACCGGTTACCTTCTTACCATTTGGATTAGGTACAAGTGTGCAAACCTCATTCTTTTCAAATTGAGCTAGCTCCTCTTCCATGGCTTTGACCTATGAGGGGTCTTTAAGAGCTTGCTTTATGTTAAGAGGTTCCAATTGAGACAATAATGCAACATTGCTAGGTTCTGATTGCTTCTTGCTTGAGGATCTAGTGGTTACGCCTTGGGAAGGATCACCAATGATAAAATCATGAGGATAACCCTTCAAAAACTTCCATTCTCTTGGCCTTTGAGGTAAGGTTCTGCCTTGATGAGCTTCAGCAGACTGTTCTGTTCCGGATTCTTTGGCTTGTTCAGGAGACAAAACTGAAATGTCTTCTTCATCATAATGAGACCTTTCTGGACGGACAGGTTCTTCGCTTGGGATAGTTTTGGAATTTTCTTGACTTGGTTGGTGGTTCATATCAGCTTCACTTCCTGTATCATTATCTAAAAGGGCACTGAGAATTGAATTAGTATCACAAAAGGACACATGTATAGATTCCTCTATGGTTCTATGTTCCTTGAGGTAAATTCTAAATGCTTTGCTAGTGGTGGAGTATCCAACAAACATTCCTTCATAGGATTTTGGGTCAAATTTTCCAAGATTTTCTTTATTGTTAAGTACAAAGCATTTGCATCCAAAAATATGGAAATACTTAAGATTTGGTGGAGTTCCTTTCCATAGCTCATAAGGAGTTTTCTTTAATCCTTTTCGAATGATAGTCCTATTAAAAATATAACAAGCTGTATTTACAGCTTCAGCCCACAAAAATTTTGGAACATCATTTTCACAAAGCATAGCCCTAGTCATTTTTTGAAGGCTTCTATTCCTTCTTTCAACTACCCCATTTTGTTGAGGAGTCCTAGGACATGAAAAGTTATGTGCAATTCCAAAATTATCACAGAAATTTTCAAAATCTTGATTTTCAAATTCTTTTCCATGATCACTTCTTAAGTGGGCAACTTTCAAATCTTTTTCATTTTGAATCCTTTTACAAAGGGTTGAAAAAGCATGGAAAGCATCATTCTTATGAGCTAGGAAGAGTACCCAACCGAATCTAGAGTAGTCATCCACCACCACCAAACCATAATATTTACCTCCTAAACTTTGAGTTCTAGTGGGACCAAAAAGATCAATATGCAACATTTTTAATAGCCTCTTGGTGGAAATTCCATCTTTTGGTTTAAAAGAGGATTTTACTTGTTTCCCTAATTGACAAGCATCACAAGTAATATCCTTATCAAATTTAATGTTTGGAATTCCTCTCACCAAGTTTTTCTTAACAAGCTTAGAAATTTGGTACATGCTAGCATGACCCAATTTCTTATGCCAAAGCCATTTTTCATATTCAAGTGATGTAAAGCATGTTACCTTTTGATCTTTTAAATCCTCAAGAGTTAATCCATACACATTATTACACCTTTTAGTTTCAAACAAGATTTCCCTAGATTTTTTACAAATAACTAAGCAATCCAATTTCCTAAAAATAACTTCATATCTAAGATCACATAATTGGCTAATACTTAGTAAATTGCGTTTCAGCCCATCAACAAGTAAAACATCATTTATGAAAGAAGAAAAACTCTTACCAACTTTACCTATGGCCACTATCTTCCCTTTTCCATTATCACCAAAAGTGACAAACCCTCCATCATATTCATCAAGCTTAATGAAGAAGGTTGCCTTTTCGTTCATATGCCTAGAGCATCCACTATCCATATACCACATTTTGTCCTTTCGCTGGGTTCCTAGGCACACCTAAAAAATAAGCTCAAGTGACCTTAGGTATCCAAATTTTTTTGGATCCTTTGACGTCAAACCATCTTCTTTGTCCCAAGCCATTATAATCACAAACAATTTTACAAACTTTATTTCCAATCATTCTTTCACTAAAGAAACATTGAATGGGAAAATGACCATTCCGATTGCAAAATCTGCAAATTCTATGAGTTGTTGTTTTCACAAAGCCTATTGGGTTTTGAAACCCTACATCATTTGAAGATGATGCTATGTTTGTAACAGATTTTGAAGTTTTATGAAAATCCAAATCAGCTTTATCATAAAGAGGTCTCTGACTAGCCAAGAGTTGATTTAGATTTTTAGAACTTTGAGCAAAGTTGGCTAAGTCTTCTTTAAGCATTTTTATCTCTTTATGCAGCCACTTATTTTCTTCAAAATAGTTCAGATTTGCAGTCATATAATAGTGGTATTCACAGCTTTTAATTTGAGCTTTTAACTACTTGTTTTCTTCAACAAGTTCAACAGTAGTTTCAGCCTCTCTTAATTTATCTTTGATAAAACCATTTTCAGCTTTTAGAATAGCAATTTGAGACTCAAGATCTTGGTTTTCACTTAGGAAGCATTTGATTTTTCCAGAAAGATGGTCAATCATGAGATGAAGATCTTCAGTATCAAGGTTATGAAATACTACCTGCTTTACGTGATCTGCCATGAGGCAAGTTTGAGACTTGGTTTCTGATTCTTCATCTTCATTAGAGTCATTTTCCAAGTCTTCCTAGGAGGCCATCAGTCCCTTTCTTTTTCTCTTCTTTAGCTTATCCTCCTTCTTCAATTTAGGGCAATCAGATTTGAAGTGCCCAGCCTCTTTGCAGTTGTAGCAGATCACTTTGCTGAGATCCTTCTTTGGTTTTCTTGAGCTGCTTCCTCTGCTTTTTTCCTTCAGCTTCACCATTTTCCTGAATTTCTTAGCAAACAAAACAAAATCATTTTTATATGAATTATCACTGGATTCATCATCCAGCAGTTCAGAAACAGATTTGAAAGCAATTCCTTTCTTTTTTGTATCTTTTTTCAAATATGTGTTTTCAAAAGCAAGTAAATTTCCTCTCAAATCATCATAAGTCATAGAATCAATGCCACTACTCTCAGCTATTACTATTGCTTTTGTGTCCCACTCTTTTGTGAGACATCTCAAAATTCGCCTCACAAGTACAGATTCAGGATTGTGATTCCCATAGCATCCAAGCCAGTGATGATGACATTGAATCTTTCAAACAATTCATCTATTATTTCTCCTTCTTTCATTGAGAATATTTCATACTCTCTGTTTAGCATGTCAATTATGGTCTTCTTCACTAGGGTTGTGCCTTCATGAGTGAGTTGTAGTTTATCCTAGATTTTCTTTGCTGTTGTGCATCTTGATACCCGTCGGTATTCTTCGAAGCTGACTGCACAGTTAAGCAAGTTGACAGCTTTGGCGTTGAGCTCTACTTTTTTTCTGTCTTTCTCAGTCCACCCGGCTTCACGCTTGAGAGTAACCACACCATCAGCTCCTATAATGGTTGAGAATTGTGGTCCTTCCAGGATAATCTTCCGGAGTCGGTAGTCTACAGACTGAACAAAAATCTTCATTCTTTCTTTCCAGTAACTGTAGTTCTTTCCATTGAAGAATGGGGGTCTGTTGCTTGACTTTCCTTCTGTCAGAGTATAAGGAACCAGAGTTGAGCCACTGTTAGCCGCCATCAAAATCTTTTCTCCAAGATGCAAAGCTTGATCTCTTTGAGACCAAGCTCTGATACCAATTGATGGTAATCAGTGGCTAAGAGAAGGAGGGAGTTGAATCTTAGCCATTTTTTCGCTGAGTAATACTTGCTGCCTTATAAAATGCTCGAGGAGATTTTTTTGTGTTTTGTCTCATAACCAGACACGAGACATTTTCTTTTTGTATTGTACCCAGTCAGGAAATATTTTTCAATTATGTCTCCTTCGCAACAGAAACTGAAATGGAGTAGAAGAGAAAGAGAGAATCACACCAAGAAGTATCCTAGTTCAGCTGCTAAGTGCAATGCAGCCAACGTCCAGTCTCTATCACAACAATGATAGAATTTCGCTATAATCAAACAGATTACAGACTCCAATTCTTCCCTAGGAACTACCCTTCCTATCCGGGACAAGTCCATAATCTATCCCTAATCCTGAACTTGACTTGGTCACCTACCAAGCTTTCAACTGCTAAGTGCTAAGCTAACTTGCAAGGAGATTTCCACAGAATCATGATACACAACACATAGATGTACAAAGGACTTCTAAGACACCTATGGATTTTTCTTTAATTTTGTACACTCGGCCGTTTTTCACTCACTGGCTTTTTCTTACAAACCTCACACTGTTTGCCTTTTTCACCATGAGACTCAAATAGAGAAAACTAAAGAAAATACAAAATAAAACACATTGAAGGAGAAGATCTTCTATTAGCTTGAGTAGCTATGAGAACTCTGTGCTTACTCTCCTTGTCTCAAGCCTTGGCCGTTCACCCTTATTATAGAAGGGAAAGCTTCCAAGGTTGAAACGGTTCAACCGAGCCAACTTCTTCTTCTTCAATCATCAAAACCGGTTCGGACAGAGAGAAGAGAGAGGGAAACCGAAAGCAAAACCAACATGCTATTACCTCTCTCTCATCCCTTCTCATCAAGCTTCATCAATCTGAGCCTTCCATCTTGACTTGGTCCCCAAGAAGGATTTCTGACCCTTGATAAACTCTTGATCCTTGACAGCTCCTTCTGTTCTATTTTTGCTTCTACCTCCACGTAGCTATAGTAGCTACCTTCTATGATGGATGAACAAAAGTGAAAACGAGCTTCACGTCAGAGATCTTTTTCTCTGACCGAATCGGATTGCTACCATTTTTAGGTATGGAAATTTTGAGGCTTCTTCTCCACTTCTTACCTTTAATGGAAAAGATCTCAGCCACGCCATACCGTAGATCTTTTTGTAAGGGCCATCATCACCTTGGCCACTTGCTTCTTCATAGCTTCTCTACTTCTACCTCTGATAGCTTGCATCTTCGTCTTTCCTGACAGATGAAATGATCGAAAACTAGAGAGAGAAGAGAGAAAAAGCTTTCAATGGAAGTAAAGAAAGAAATTAAAATAAGTTAAGTTTCTACTTTCCAATCCCCCATGCCTAGTAACGTGTAATGCATTAATGGAAATCAAATCAATGTAAACTTTCTCTTTCATGTTACCAATGTATGCATTAAATCCAAGTTAATTAAATTTGAATTCTATCAAAGAGGGGAGTGGGTAACCGAACCACACATGCTCCAACCCATTCTTCTTTCTTTCAAATTCGGACCAAGGCTTATGGTCTCACAACCAAAATAAATCTGGGCTATTCTCTTGATACTTGACCCAAAAACCATTTGCAAAAATAGTTCTGCCATACTGATTGAGTATTTTTGTACCACATGCTGAATATTTTCCCAACCTATTGGGCTTTTTGTTGCATATACCCATTGATCAAAATACTGCACACAAAATAGAAATTATTAATCAAATAATTTGAAGCTTCAAATCAATTTAATAATTTCTAATTAACATTTTTAACAATGTTTGATCATCACAATCATTTAAAGTTTTTCAAACTCAACAAAACCTATGAAAACTTTACAAAACTTAAATAAAATATAACAAAAACTATATGAAAATAATGTCAAAAAGCGTATAAAATATCCGCTCATCAGTCACAAACTTTTTTAATATTTTGGAAAATGTTAGGCTAGAAATTACTCTAGCATTCCAAGAGAACACAATCATCTATAAAAAAAAGCCTTAATATGAATGAAGTCCAAAGCTCTAAGGGACCACTAATTCAAAAAATCGCACGAGCAAGATGAGAGGCTCAATTAGGCCAAATTTATCTCATGCTCCTCTAGGGCTTCTTTCTTCCCCATTCCATCACTGTAGCTATACCCTCAGCCATAATCTTATCCAGGTCAGAGCTTGTGGTCCGTAGGAATTTCTAGAACCATGCTAGTATCTGAATTATTAAAATTAAGTGATGGACTTGAGTTATTCGGGATGGAAAAAGGGCATATGATGTGGTAATAGGCTGAGCTTGCACACTATCTGTTTGGTTTATGGGGGAAGGGTGATGTATTTGGGCAAAGTTAGATAGTTTTGTGGTTGCTGTTGTTGGATCGCCGGAGTGAACTGTGATTTGTGCTTGGGTGTTTGGGCCAAGTTTGGTCTATTGTTTTGGATTTTTTTGCTATATTGGGCTGCATTATTTTCTTTTTCTTTTCTTATTTAGGCCCAGTGAGAAATTCTTTGGGCATATTGTCATCTTGTTTTCCTATTTGAGACATTAGAAGATTCTCATGATTATTGTAATCATGCAATGGGTGGTCCCCTTCTCCATTGGAAGATTCTTTGGGCATATTGTACCATCCCTTTTTTCCACCATCTCCATTTTGTCTTTGTTATTTTTTTGTTTATTCACACTACTAGCACTGGGGCCGTCCTTGTTGTTGGGGATTTTTCTTTTGTTTTTTTTTTACCTTTGCATAATCATCCAAGCCCCAATGTTCTGATTAGGCAAAATAACCTCCTTGCCTTTATCAATACAGTTTTCTTCTTCTCTAACATTAGGCTCAACTTACCTTTCTTTTGCTAGAATATTCCTAACTTCCTCCTTACCTTATCCCTCCCTGGCACTTTCATTAGTCTTGTCCTGGTTAGCCTTGTTCATGCAACTATCACTGACGTGCCCAAACCTCTCACATTTAAAGCACACCATGTGAAAACCCTCATATTCTATGTAATATCTCGTTTCATTCATCAAATATGATGCTTCCAACGGGCTACTAAGATCCAGTTCAATGCAGAGCCTCGCAAACTTACCTCGAGTCTGATTGGTAGTATTCATGTTCACGTTCAAAGTTTTTCAAATTTGGTCCCCTATTGTTCGCAAGAATTTTTTGACATAATATTCAATGGAAAAGTCTGATAACTTGATCCATGCAGCTACTTTGTTTATGGTTGTTCCAAATGGGATAAAATCTGGCACCCATCGACGTATAGTGAGGTAGTGGTCAAAGAAAATCCACAACCCTCCTTCCAGCACGTTCCAATAATCACCCTCATTGAACAATCTGACTATATAGAAAAAAAATCGTTACTTTAGTAAGAGAAAGAGAAAATGTTACATAGGAAGAAAATTAAAAGGGATAAGTCTAATAAAAATAGAACTAACTACAAGTTCCAAAAAATTACTTATACAAACTAATTTAAGTATTAGAATGTGTTTACATAAATTTTTTTTCAATGTGGTCATGTAGCTTATAACAATGGTGGAGCTTTAGTTTGGCATTGGGACCTTGCCCTTCCCTCCCCCTCCAAAAAAAAGTTTTTATATAGAAAAATTAGTAGTATTTGTGGCTAAGAAAAATTTTAGTTCAAGTGGTATAATTTTTTCATTCTCTCATTAAAGTTATTGTGTTGAATACTCACCTCTTGCATTTACTCTCTTATTCAGTAACCAAAAAAAGATAAAATTGAATTCTTTTGGTTTCTCAACTCTTAAGAAAACCACCTCTCAAGCCTGAAAAATAAAAAACGCTAATAACAAAGAAGAAAGCATTATAGCAAGTCACAATGTCGCGTCATACCACAAAAGAACTTTTTAATTTTAATAGTGAAATTACTTATAGGAAAAGAGTAATGCTACATGGTCGGTAATAATTTGCACCTATATTTACAGGAATTTTGCATAGGAGAAACATAATTTGTACCTATATATACTAGAGTTTGCATACATAAATTAGTACATTTTGCACCATATTTTTCAGAGTTTGCACAGATGAATTAGTCAAATTTATTTGTTAAAGATAATTTAGTATTTGTGTTGGTCAAATAGTGGACAAAAATATTAAAAATTACTGGCACCAAGAATTTTTCATAGTAAAATTAGGTATTTTTATTTATTTAATTTAGTATTATTTTATATTTTATTATTTATTTAATTTAAGTTTTTATGTTATTCAAAAAAATTTTAGAATATTCAATAAGTATTGATATAATCGTATTTTTATAAATTGATAGAAAAATTTGTAAGTTATAAGTTAAAAAATTTCATTCTTTCAAACTAAGTTTCGAGTTCAAATAATTATATTTTTTGCATTATTTTTATAAAATTAGATAACTTTCTTCTTCATTTAATTCAATACTATTTTAAGTTTGTTCATTCCTTTTAATTTTTTTTGTATAATTATTTATTTATTATTTATTAGTAGCATACTTAAACAATAATTATATTTATAAATTTTTTTAATATACATACTATTATGTAATTTTTATGTTAAAATTTTTTGCTCCTCAAAAGTTTTCTTCAAGCTCTAGATTACGAGTTCCCCTATCTCAACGAGATCGGAAGATCGAAAATACTCCGAACAAAATCTAAAAAGATTGAATTTATTCATCAAAGATTTGAATATTTATTTTTTAGGAGGCATAGAGGCTAATTTTTTTGGATATGACACTTAGGTGCGTGTAACGCAACGTTATGAACGTTAGGGGTAGGTGTTTTACACTGTTATGACGGCGGTTATCTGACAGAAAAGAAATCGGACGGTCTAACTTCTTTGAGGAGAGAGAGGAACAGAAATCGAACCGTATTATTTGTGCTGGGCAAATATTTTTTGCTAGAAAATCGGACCCATCGATTTCATGCATGCAGGACCAAATTTTTTTGTGCAAAAGAAATCGGACCAACCGATATTCAGCTTGCAGGACAAAATTTTTTTTGGACAAGGAAATCGGACCTACTGATTTCATGCAAGAAAATTTTTTTATCGCAACATAAATCTAATCGGACTGTCCGATTTAGGTCCTCCAAAAATCTGAAACGGTAAAAAAGGCGGTCGGACAGTCCGATTTCAATGTTTATATATGTAATACCCTACCACGCCGAGTCTTATGCTTAAGTCATAAAAATGAGGTGGCGAGGTGTTACGACCTCTAAAAGTAAAATTATATATATGTATAGTATAGGTGAAAAAGAGTTTTATCTAGAGCCTTTTAAAAAAAAGAGTTAAAACGAAAGCGTTAAATAAGAGAGCGCATCACTCACGTGAGCGATAAACGTAAACCGGACAGCCATAAGTAGGGTGGTTCTCTAACTTTCCTAGACTTAACCAAAACTCTATCCAAAACACTCCATCATCTGCCTTCCTCCAATTCCTCCAACTCTGGTAGAACCACACAGACAAACAAACAGACAAGGTAAAACACAAGTAGAATACAGATACGGCAGGTAGCAAATATAGTAGGTAAGCATAATAATCACATAGTCAAGCCTAATTAATGCACAAGCAAGCAAAGCACACATATGCATATGATGTATGTCTATCCTACTGGCGGTGAGCTCACGTGTCGGTTAAATCGCCAAAACCTGACACATTCGGTAGCTAACCCAGATATGGTCTCTAGGTTGCACATTCCCAGGAGGAACTTTAACGAAGGCGAGTGCCTTTTCACCTTCTCCTGGAGGTATCACAAAGGAGAGTGCCTTTCCACATCGAAGGAGTATACCTTTCCACCTTGCAACCAGAGAAGAATGTGGGAGAAACTAAACGAAGGAGAGTGCCTTTCCACCTTTCCTACATTCACATCACGACAAGAGAGGGAATCCTCCATCCTCAACTTATCACACAATAAAGTTTTCAGTTAACTCGTAGGCGGGATCACACCCAGACCTTGCC
This sequence comes from Arachis hypogaea, assembly GCF_003086295.3. Taxonomy (NCBI): domain Eukaryota; kingdom Viridiplantae; phylum Streptophyta; class Magnoliopsida; order Fabales; family Fabaceae; genus Arachis; species Arachis hypogaea. The sequence continues at coordinate 107,571,494 of NC_092048.1, forward strand.
ATCTCGGCCATTCCGGCCATACTCAATCAGCGCCAATCTCAATATTCACCTCTCAATTTAATCACATGACAATTTTAAACCTCATCATTCTCAATCCTGTCATTAATCATACATCATCATCAGTCCTGCACCCTCAACCACAATTTATTACTTCAAACATTTCTTTACTTCCAAATTTAATACCCCTTCATAGTTCAACCCCCTTCACTATCATTACAACTCAATTCTAGGGTCCTAGAGAGTAAGAATAGAGGTTTAGAGGTTTGAAATTAGATTTTAAAACATAAAATTCACTTTGTTGAAAACAGAGGTTCCACGTACGCGTGGACGGTCTCGCATACGCGTTGGTGTCTTTTTCTCCTGCTCGCGTACGCATGCAACCTCTCGCGTACGCGGGATAGCCAACCCGAACTGAGCACCCACGCCGCATGGGAGGCTCGCGTACGTGAGTTATGCAGCATTGGCAAAAATCTGGAATGCTACAAAATTTCAGCTTTACACACCAAACTTTCGACGTGCATAACTTTCTCGTTTCAAAACATTTTTCACCCGTTCTTCAAACGGCATATACTTCACGGTCCTAATTTTTATATAAATAAGTTTGAGAAAAATCAAGAGTTCAGAAGCCAAGCTATGGCTTGCCAAAGTTCGGTCAAAATTTAACATTTCACAAAAATTCACAAAGATTTCTATACCTCAATTTTTCACAACAGTTCAATTTCAACCCTTTTTAAAACTTACCAAACCATATCAAACTAAGTCCAAACATTCCTCAACACACCAATTTCACATATATAATAAGCCCCACACAATAATTCATTTCCAACAACAACATAATCCATATCAACAACTCACATATATATACATCATCAACACCATCAACTTCCTCATGCCAAATAACAACCAACTCAACCATTCCACATTCAATTTAACACAATATACATCATCATCATTTTCCAACCGCACATCATTCATAATAGCATCAATTCCCACCTCAAAATTACTAACTAACATACATATTAACTAATCTCAATCATTAACATCATCAATAATTCAAATCTTATCTTACGGTCAACTAACCTACGTTTTCACGAAACATTATATTTTAGTTACGAGAAACTGAAATCATACCTTGGCCGATTTCCTCGTATAACCTAAAGATAACCCAACTAAGCAAGTTCACAAGCTCCACCAACAAAATTCAGCATCCAAGGACCTAATCAAGCTTCCATCTTCACAATCTTGCTCCACATCACATATATACACTACCTATTTCACATCGTTATATCCATACATACACACTCAATACCCAATCACAATTAATTAAGGGATTCACTAGAGTTTGAGGATCCTTACCTTGAATGTGTCTCAATCAAACAAAAGCTCGCTAAGTTTTTAAGTTAATTTGACCCTAAAACATCAAATTAACTAAAAACCTCAACACCTAAAACACATAATTTTTGAATTGGAGAAGAGAAAATTGAAACTATATATGTGATTTTCTTACCAAATTAAGTATTGAGCTTTGTAGAGCTCGTCGCTGCGGACGTGTGGTCGCAAACGGCACAGCGATTGGAGCTCCGGATCAAAAGTTACGATCCAAAGAAGGAGGAGATGAATAGTAGTAAGGGTTTGGTGCCCCCTGCACCATTTCCTGCGTGTTTCTCATGAATGGGGAAGAAGAAACCTGAATTCACTTAAGTGTGGGTTAGATTGGATTGGGCCTTGGGCCCAATACGGGCCTGGTTCAATCGGTTTGCTCCAATCTTGGACCAAATTCTTTAAAATTAGGGGTAAAGTATATTTTTTGTCCTTGAAGTTTGACAAAAATTTCAAAAATACACTTAAGTTTTATTTTATTTCAATTTTATCCCAAAAGTTTTCGATTTGCATCAAATATACCCCTGACGTCTAATTTTTCAAAAAATTTAAGACCAATTCAACAACAATTTCACAAGAACAACCCTCAACACAAGCAAATCAAGCATAATTTTCATGCATTATTGTTAGATTGGTCTTAATTTTTTTGAAAATTTAGCCGTCGAGGGTATATTTGATGCAAATCGAAAACTTTTGGGACAAAATTGAAATAAAATAAAACTTAAGGGTATTTTTGAAACTTTTGCCAAACTTCAAGGACAAAAAATATACTTTATCCTTAAAATTAGTGTCAAAATTTATATTTTAATTATTTACTCCATTCTAAACTATAAAATTTAATTTTATTATTTTTCTAAATAATAATTAATTTATTAGCTAATTATTTATAAATTCGCGGGTTTTACATCCTACCCATCTAATTAGGAATTTTGCCCCTAAAATTCGCTCTCCAATCTTCATATACGTGCTTTCAAATTCAACTAAGCTAGTAGCATTTATTCCACCATCTTCCAATATCAATTTAATTACCTATTCACATCTCTCCTTCATATACACAACGTTATAAACTTAACCGACTTCAAGCCTATATCGTATTCATCTGTTTCACTCTTAGCTTCGTCTAGCTCTTTCTCATTTGTTAGTCAGATATCTAACTTGCCTCATCTCTTATCTAACACTAATTATATTCATATACATCTCAACCACTTTCCTTTATCATCCTCACTAATAACAACATTCAACACCAACAAGTTACATCTCATACACATTAACTTATCAATTCACTCAACAGTCTCCAACTCAGCATAAATATCATTAATATTTACCAACCCCGTCAATCCTCATCAACACCAATGTTCACATATACTTAATCATAATGATCACCTTCTCAATCATTCAATAAATTAATCACATCATCCTCCTTTGGAGCGTTCAAGCCTATCTTATGGTTACCCTTTAAATACCCCGTTTTGCACCAACTTGTTATCAAATCCAATCCTACTCCTGTGACCATATCCACAACTTATTCCAAGTAAATATAATCTCATAGTCGCAATCAAACTTAGTTACTTGGAAATCATTATCTATATTGACCTGCTAAACCCTTCCGGCACATAAAACTTAAAGTATTTCTAATCATCCCCTACTACTCCTCATTGCAACTATCCAGTGTCAACGTCACCAAAAGCTTCCGCTGCACCACTCTAATCTCAAATCACTAAGGACTTACTTATCTATCAATATCAACTAAAACTTTCTTTGAATCTATTTATCTCACTAACTAAACGTAGCCCACTTCACCAGTGCAACCGTAAAGTCCACCGTATCACCTCGCTCGCGTCCACGAGTCGCCATTTGGGTTTTTTCTACACCGGACGAGTGATATTAAGGTGATCAGTCTTAATATCTCAAGCCTAGTGCTTCAAATTTCCAAACATATGCTCATGAACATTCATGCCACATATGTCAAGCAAACATCCTAGACAGCATGTACACACAACCCAGAGTATGCTCAGAAGCATAGTCAGTCCGTCCTTCAGGCTCTACAGGAACGAACTGCTTTAATACCGTAATGTAATACCTTACCACGCCGAGTCTTATGCTTAAGTCATAAAACTAAGGTAGTGAGGTGTTACGACCTCTAAAAGTAAAATAATATATATATATATATATATATATATATATATATATATATATATATATATATATAGGTGAAAAAGAGTTTTATCTAGGAGCCTTTAAAAAAAAGAGTTAAACCGAAAGTGTTAAACAGGAGAGCGCATCACTCACGTAAGCGATAAACGTAAACCGGACAGGATAAGGGTAAAAGACATACATATAAATAAGAGAAGATTTCCAAGGATACAGATAACAAAGCTTTTGATCTAGCTCGCAAAGTTAAAACTGACCAGAGCATATATACATATATACATATATTCAAGAAAATCCCAGAAAAGACCTAAATACAGTTTACAGAACCTGTTTCTCTAAATCAACCTCTATGAGGGATAAAGCATAATATACATATATGGTAGAGATATAATAGTATCTATATATACATCAAAACCAAAATAGAATCCCAAAACACAAAGATCTTCACTTTCAGAAGCTCCCAGTATGCCTCAGTGAGGTGTCTCATGTCCTGTATCTAAAAATCACAAAATATGTATGGGGTGAGAACCAGGGGTTCTCAGCATGGTAACAGTGTCCACATAACTAACATATAAGTCCCGAGAAAGCCAGAGGCAATCCAAGAACTCCAACACTCAGATTATGACACTTAAAGATTAAAATACGAAAGCCATAAGTAGGGTGATTCTCTAAGTTTCCTAGACTTAACCAAAACTCTATCCAAAATACTCCGTCATCCGCCTTCCTCCAATTTCTCCAACTCCGGTGGAACCACACAGACAAAAAAATAGACAAGGCAAAACACAAGTAGAATATAGATATGACAGGTAGCAAATATAGCAGGTAAGCATAATAATCACATAGTCAATCCCAATTAATGCATAAGCAAGCAAAGCACACATATGCATATGATGTATGTCTATCCTACTGGCCATGAGATCACGTGTCGGTTAAATCGCCATAACCCGACACATCCAGTAGCTAACCTGGATATGCTCTCTAGGTTATGCATCCCCAGGAGGAACTTTAACAAAGGAAAGTGCCTTTCCACCTTCTCCTGGAGGTATCATGAAGGAGAGTGCCTTTTCACATCGAAGGAGTGTGCCTTTAATTTCCACCTTGCAACCAGAGAAGAATGTGGGAAAAACAAAACGAAGGAGAATGCCTTTCTACCTTCCCCACATTCACATCACGACGAGAGGGAATCCTCTATCCTCAACTTGCCACACAATCACATCACAACAAGAGAGGGAATCCTCCATCCTCAACTTGCCACCCGATAAAGTTTTCAGTTAACTCGTAGGCAGGATCACACCCAGACCTTGTGATCTCGGCCATTCTGGCCATACTCAATCAGCGCCAATCTTAATATTCACCCCTCAATTTAATCACATCATAAATTCAAACCTCATCATTCTCAATCATGTCATTAATCATACATCATCATCAATCTTGCACTTCCTTAACCACAATTTATTAATTCAAACATTTCTTTACTTCCAAGTTAATACCCCTTCATAGTTTAACCCCCTTCACTATCATTAGAACTCAATTCTAGGGTCCTAGAGAGTAAGAATAGAGGTTTAGTGGTTCAAAATTAGGTTTTAAAACATAAAATTCACTTTGCTGAAAATAGGGATTCCCCGTACGCGTGGACGGTCTCGCATACGCGTTGGTGCATTTTTCCGCTGCTTGCGTACGCACGTAACCTCTCGCGTACACGGGATAGCCAACCCGAACCGAGCTCCCATGCCACGTGGGAGGCTCACGTACGCGAGTTATACAGCGTTGGCAAAAATCTTGAATGCTGCAAAATTTCAACTTTACACACCAAACTTCTAACGCCCATAAATTTCTTGTTTTAAAACATTTTTCACCCGTTCTTCAAATGGTATTTACCTGACGGACCCAATTTTTATATAAAATAAGTTTGAGACAAATTAAGGGTTCAGAAGCTGAGTTATAGCTTGCCGAAGTTCGGTCAAAGTTCAACTTTTCACAAAAATTCACAAAAATTTCTAGACCTCAATTTTTCACAACAATTCAATTTCAACCCTTTTTAAAACTTACCAAACCGTATCAAACCAAGTCCAAACACTCCTCAACACACCAATTTTTCTCCATATCACACCAATTTCACATATATAATCACTCTCATACAAGAATTCATTTCCAACAACAACATAATCCATATCAACAACTCACATATATATACATCATCAATACCATCAACTTCCTCATGCCAAATAACAACCAACTCAACCATTCCACATTCAATTCAACACAATATACATCATCATCATTTTCCAACCGCACATCATTCATAATAGCATCAATTCCCACCTCAAAATTACTAACCAACATACATATTAACTAATCTCAATCATTAACATCATCAATAATTCAAATCTTATCTTACGGTCAACTAACCTACGTTTTCACGAAACATTATATTTTAGTTACGAGAAACTGAAATCATACCTTGGCCGATTTCCTCGTATAACCTAAAGATAACCCAACTAAGCAAGTTCACAAGCTCCACCACCAAAATTCAGCATCCAAGGACCCAATCAAGCTTCCATCTTCACAATCTTGCTCCACATCACATATATACACTACCTATTTCACATCATTATATCTATACATACACACTCAATATCCAATCACAATTAATTAAGGGATTCACTAGGATTTGAGGATCCTTACGTTGAATGTTTCTCAATCTAACAAAAGCCCACTAATTCTTCAAGTTAATTTGACCATAAAACATCAAATTAACCAAAAATCTCAACACCTAAAATGCCTAATTTTCAAATTGGAGAAGAGGAAATTAAAACTGAAAATGTGGCTTCCTTACCGAATTAAGTACGAGATTTGTAGAGCTCGTCGCTGTGGACGCGTGGGCACAAACGGTGCAGCAATCGGAGCTCCGGATCAAAAGTTACGGTCCAAAGAAGGAAGAGATGAATTGTAGTAAGGGTTTGGTGCCCCCTTCACCATTTCCAGCGTGTTTCTCATGAATGGGAAAGAAGAAACCTGAATTCACCTAAGTGTGGATCAAGGCCCAATACGGCCCGGTTCAACTGATTTGGCCCGTTCGGCCTAATTTTGGGCCAAATTTTTTAAAATTAGTGTCAAAATTTGTATTTTAATTATTTCTTCCATTCTTAACTATAAAATTTAATTTTCTTATTTTTCTAAATAATAATTAATTTATTAGCTAATTATTTATAAATTCACAGGTTTTACAATATATAACAATGGTCTCACCGAGCTCTCCACTTCATCTTCTTCTCACAATCTTCAAATCGTCTGAAGCTCCTCTTTGCTCCTTCTCTTCTTCTTCAGTATTTCAAAAAAATTAATACCAAAGTTGAGAGTGTGCAATGTGAGTATATTATCATGGATGATAGAGTTATGTTAAAAGTATATTATCATGGAAAAATTTTATTATAAACATCTGAAGGAGTGAAATTTGTGTGTGAAAATTCATTAGATATTATTATTCCATTCACACTGACATTTGAAGAATTAAAAGGTGTGATTTGTGAGAAGATGAATTCTCAAATATCTAGGAGAGTGTCGTGTATTTTGTACAAATATCCTATATCTGTATTTGGTGGGTTCGTTCAATTTCAAATGAAATACGTGACCAATGAAGCGAGCATGTAAGAAATATTTTCAGTGTATCTTGAAAGTCGGTCCTGAATATCATTCATCAAACTGTATATTGAGTTCAAGCAATCTGCAGTGGACCGAGACATTGAATTGGAAGATTACAACAGTGATAGCGAGGAAGAGTTTGAAAGTAACTATGAGGTCATTGATCCGGGTGTAGACAAAGATCAAGCTGACGATACTATGGTGGCAAATGTGGCGGATGTAGCAAATGCACTAGCAAACCAGCATCCGTTTGAGGAGCCGACTTTCATGCGGTCGTTGGATTTGGAGGCCATGCATGCACCAAAGTTTCCTCAACATATAAATGCATGTATGTAATAATTTTAAAATATGATTTATACATAGATTTTGACGTTTGAGACAAATATTTATGGATTATGTAAATATGTAAAATATAGCATATAATTACTACCTGTTTAATTTTTATTTATCAAGTAAATATGTAGGAATTTATTATTTTGCATTCTTGTGTGAAAGGTGTAGATTATCAGGTGTAGATTATCAGGTGCATGAGTCGGAACCGACGATATTCTATGCTAAATGTACCCAATACGGTGCAGGTTGTGATTGGCTGATCAGGGTTAGCAAAATGTCCAGAAAGTACTGCTGGGAGATAAGGAGGTACAATGATAGTCACACCTGTACTAGGGCAACCATTTCTCAAGATCATTCAAGCTGGATTCCAACACAATTGCGGAAGCAATAAAGCCATTGGTAGAAGTTGACCCATCTATAGAGGTGAAATTAGTGATTGTGGAAGTACAGTCGAAGTTTAACTACACCATAAGTTATCACAAAGCATGGTTAGCAAAGTAGAAGGTAGTGGAGTCAATTTTTAGAGGTTGGGAAGCTTCGTACGAAGTTTTGCCCATATGGTTTGAGGCCATGTGTCACAAGGAGCCATCAGCAGTCGTTCATTTTGAAACAATGCCTGCGTACCAGGAGGATGTGACTTGGTTCCTAATATTCGTATACTACACCGAGTCTTCTGGAGTTATTACCTTTGTATTAGATCATTCAGACATTGCAAGCCAGTAGTGTAGGTAGACGGGACTCATTTGTATGAAAAATATAAGGGTTGTTTGTTGGTTGCAGTTTCACAGGATGACAATAACAACATCGTGCCTATTGCATTTAGTGGAGGGAGAGACATCCGAGGCTTGGCACTTTTTTCTTAGTAACTTGCGACAACATGTGGCGACACATGATGGTGTAGGCCTTTTTTCTTGGCACTTTATTCTTACTTGAATATGAGTGACCTGGGACAGGATCCATGAATCTAAGCAGTTGGCTAAACAAACCCTGATCCCCTGATTTTTGCTGCAGGACACTCCAATATTGTTGAAGTAATGGGATTGATGGTGTAAAATAATTCGCAGAATGCGTGTCAAGAATATATGGTGTGAAATGCTCAGGCTCTTGCTGTGCTTGTGTCTGTGGTGATGGCGGTGGTTGACAAATGCAATATGAGATCTGACAAATGCAAATGGGCACCATATGTACCTCGGTACCAATGCATGTAAATTTTCAAAAGATGCTGTGAGGGCACCAGGTGCTCAACAAGAACATGACTATATCGATTCGTCCAATACATCACCCAAAACGAGTGGGTTCCAGACTAATCTTAATTCTTGGGTCCTGTTAGAACTTCGCCATATGCTTCACCTAGATCCCGTTCTTGATGAGGAACGCCCTGAGTCAAATCAAATTGTCTCCTCAGTCTATCGGATACATGCCACTCAATGCATTCGAAAAATATAAGCGGCACCATGGTACTCCATATAACCGAATGTTGACGGATGTCAAAAGGAATCACGTCTGGATCAATGCGACTAATTTCATAAGCCTCCCAAACAAACTGTACACATTGCAAGTAAAGGAGGATTACACACCAAATAATAATATGGTTAAACAAAAACAGGTACTTATTTATTACAACATACCTGTCCTTCTTGCAGATCATCCAATGCTCTCCTAAAGTGAGCAAGACTATGAAATCTGTAAGGTCGATCAGCACCGCTCCCAGTTATGCAACCTGGCATTAGAAAATTCGTTAATTAACTTTTATCAATCAAATTTAAAATACAACGTGCTACACTTTTTCGTGTGATGATAGTAATTAAATTTACCTGTTTACAATAAAAAAGAGTCGAGGATTGCCAAGAATCGGCATAAGAAATGGTAGGCGGATCCAAGGCCAGGTATCGGCATAAGAAATGATAGCAAAAGTCTCAATGGACCATCAATCTCCTTGCAGTCAACACGAGATACCCTACATAATACTCTATACAGGTGTGCCAGGCATGCCGATCTCCAACTAAATTGTATGATCCCAGCAAAGTTACGGAGTAATGACAGAAACTTCTAGTGCACCGTTGCCCCAGACTTATCTCCAAACATAATGGTCCCAAATAATAACATTATATGACACTTCATGTACCTCTGAATGTAAATATCATCAACCAACACTAAACAATCTTTCAGTCCTCGAAACCACGTCAAGTTTATGAAGCTTCCTCTACAGTCTGTCTACCTATGTGCAACACCAAATTGATCTAAGCATTCAGCCTCTAAGGCCTCATAACTACTGAGTGTCGGTTCTGTAACTGGCAGACCATTTAGACGAAGAATTATTGCCACGTCCTCCAATGTCACAGCACACTCATCAACCAGAAAATAGAATGTGTGAGACTCAGGGCGCCATCTCTCGATCAGAGCATTAACCAATGCCGACTGACATTGGACAGCTCCAATCTGAAAAACGTGATAAAAGCCAGTCTCTCATAAATGTCCCTCCACAATTTGATTGTACGAATCTAGCGGCATTAAGTGGTCACATTGCAACATCCGTAAACCCTACAAATAGTAGCCATAGATCATATTAAACAAATATAATCATATTTAATTAACAAATTAAATTTAACAGAATCAAAATTTTATTATCACATAACCAGTAAAACATAATCATATTAACAACTATATTATTAACTACTCAAAATATACTAAATCTATTTTACAAAAAATTCACATCTATATTTTTTACATTCTAATAATTATCAATAAGCCTTAAACAAATCTTAAATATAAATCTAATTATTTTTAAATACACTAAAACTACATATTCTAATGTCTAAAAACAAATTATTTTATAATAATAATTCTTATTCCTTATTTTCTCTTCATATAATAATAATAATAATAATAATAATAATAATAATTAGTTCACTTTCAACAATTATTATATTAAACAATTTTAACATTTACACTTCCAACATAACAAACAAACATTCTCAAATAACTATTCTATTCTAACAATACACAACAATAAATCACTAATCCTTTATTAAATATCTATATTATACTCATAATAATAAAAATTAATTCAATAAGTCTTATATATCTTCTACAATAAATTTATTAATAATAATTAATAATAATTATTTTATTATCATACCTAGGTCTTAATAAAAATTATTACTACAATGAATTTATTCATAACAATTAATAATAATTAATTTATTATCACACCTATAATCTTAAAAAAATTATTACCATAATAATAACAATTAATACTAATATTTTATTATCATTCCTAGATCTTAATAAAAATTATTACTACAATCAATTTATTAATAACAATTAATAATAATTAATTTATTATCACACCTATAATCTTAATAAAAATTAGAGTAAAAGACATATCGGTCCCTGACCTTTTTAAAATTGGACATTTTCGTCCCTTAAGATTTGAAAATACTTTTAAGCCCATCACCTTGTAAAATCTGGGACAATTGAACCCCTCTGTCGATTTGGGTTGAAAAACGTCACCAGAGAAGGCTGATGTGGCTGGGGGGAGTGTGACCTGTCCGTTTAGGTTGCTGAGCTGGAGGGGATACTAAAAATCGAAGGACAGATCGATCCCTGAGCCCATTTCACATATTGTTATTCCCATAACACCCAGAAGCCACGCCTGTAATTACTGAAAACCCTACCTGAAGACAAACAGTTTCTTTCTCCCTCCAAAAAAAAGAACGTCTTCAACTCGTTGAGAAGGTGTTGTGTGCTCAGTGGACGTTGCGGGTGGCGAAGGATTTGACAGGCTTCGTCTTGCAAGAAGGTGCCTTCTGCTACAGAGGTAAGGGTATTAGTCGAATCACACTGTTCGTTCTTGTTTAAGTATTTGGTAGAATATAATGCATGGGGTTGGGGTTAGTGATGATCGCTTGCTCTGTTTCGGGGAAAAGACTGGAAAAAATTCTATAGGGATTTAACTGATTTCAAATTCTTAGGCACTTGATCTAGGGTTTAATGTGTGATTGCTATATCTGTGCATAATGCAGATGGTTGATATATATGCTGTACCTGTTTTTCACCATGGAGGTCATTTTGGTAGAGGACCCGGTGGCACTCTTGAGTATATTGGTGGGAAGGTTGAGAAATTTACAAAGATGGATGTGGACTTTGTGAATTTTGGGGATTTGGTTATACTATTCAAGGGTCTGGGCTATGCAACATTGGTGCGCAGAAATTGTGATTACACTTTTGATTATGTAAAATTTATCGCTCTTTCTTTCCCTGGTAATGGTGCCAAAAATATGATGCCAATACCATGGTTCACAACTTCGCACAACTAACCAGCAAGTGCACTGGGTCGTCCAAGTAATACCTTACGTGAGTAAGGGTCGAATCCCACGGAGATTGTTGGTATGAAGCAAGCTATGGTCACCTTGTAAATCTCAGTCAGGCGGATATAAAATAATAATGGAGTTTTCGAAAGTAATTAATAAAATAGGGATAGAAATACTTATGTAAATCACTGGTGAGAATTTCAGATAAGCGAATAGAGATGCTTTCGTTCCTCTGAACCTCTGCTTTCCTGCTATCTTCATCCAATCAGTCTTACTCCTTTCCATGGCTGGCTTTATGTGATACATCACCACTATCAATGGCTACTTTCGGTCTTCTCTCGGGAAAATGATCCAAATGCCCTGTCACGGCACGGCTAATCGTCTGGAGGCATCACCCTTGTCAATGGTTTCATCCTATCCTCTCAGTGAAAATGGTCAACGCACCCTGTCACGGCACGGCTATTCATCTGTCGGTTCTCGATCATGCTGGAATAGGATTTACTATCCTTTTGCGTCTGTCACTACGCCCGGCAATCGTGAGTTTGAAGCTCGTCATAGTCATTCAATCATTGAATCCTACTCAGAATACCACAGACAAGGTTTAGACCTTCCGGATTCTCTTGAATGCCGCCATCATTCTAGCTTACACCACGAAGATTCTGATTAAGAGATCTAAGAGATACTCATTCAATCTAATGTAGAACGGAAGTGGTTGTCAGGCACGCGTTCATAGGGAATGATGATGATTGTCACGTTCATCACATTCAGGTTGAAGTGCGAATGAATATCTTGGAAGCGAAATAAGATGAATTAAATAGAAAACAGTAGTACTTTGCATTAATCTTTGAGGAACAGCAGAGCTCCACACCTTAATCTATGGAGTGTAGAAACTCTACCGTTTGAAAATACATAAGTGATAATGGAGTTCATTGGTCTCGGCCCCAGAGGGGAACCGGAGTCACCAAGACTGTGAATACAATGATAAAAAGTTCTATTTATAATAAACTAGTCACTAGGGTTTACAGGAGTAAATAATTGATGCATAAATCCACTTCCGGGGCCCACTTGGTGTGTGCTTGGGCTGAGCTTTGAGTGTTGCACGTGTAGAGGTCCTCCTTGGAGTTGAACGCCAGCTTTTGTGCCAGTTTGGGCGTTCAACTCTAGTTTTGGATCCTTTTCTGGCGCTGGACGCCAGAATTGGGCAGAGATCTGGCGTTGAACGCCAGTTTGCGTCGTCTATTCTTGGCCAAAGTATGGACTATTATATATTGCTGGAAAGCCCTGGATGTCTACTTTCTAACGCAATTGGAAGCGCGCCATTTCGAGTTCTGTAGCTCCATAAAATCCACTTTGAGTGCAGGGAGGTCAGAATCCAACAGCATCAGCAGTCCTTCTTCAACCTCTGAATCTGATTTCTGCTCAACTCCCTCAATTTCAGCCAGAAAATACCTGAAATCACAGAAAAACACACAAACTCATAGTAAAGTCCAGAAATGTGAATTTAACATGAAAACTAATGAAAACATCCCTAAAAGTAACCAGATTCTACTAAAAACATACTAAAAACAATGTCAAAAAGCGTATAAATTATCCGCTCATCACAACACCAAACTTAAATTGTTGCTTGTCCCCAAGCAACTGAAAATCAAATAGGATAAAAAGAAGAGAATATACTATAAATTCCAAACTATCAATGAAACAGAGCTTCAATCATATGAGCGGGACTTATAGCTTTTTGCCTCTTGAATAGTTTTGGCATCTCACTTTATCCATTGAGGTTCAGAATGATTGGCATCTATAGGAACTCAGAGTTCAGATAGTGTTATTGATTCTCCTAGTTCAGTATGATGATTCTTGAACGCAGCTTTTTTATGAGTCTTGGCCGTGGCCCTAAGCACTTTGTTTTCCAGTATTACCACCGGATACATAAATGCCACAGACACATAATTGGGTGAACCTTTCAGATTGTGACTCAGCTTTGCTAAAGTCCCCAATTAGAGGTGTCCAGGGTTCTTAAGCACACTCTTTTTTTGCTTTGGACCTTGACTTTAACCGCTCAGTCTCAAGTTTTCACTTGACACCTACACGCCACAAGCACATGGTTAAGGACAGCTTGGTTTAGCCGCTTAGGCCAGGATTTTATTCCTTTAGGCCCTCCTATCCACTGATGCTCAAAGCCTTGGGATCCTTTTTAGTTGCCCTTGCCTTTTGGTTTTAAGGGTTATTGGCTTTTTGCTCTTGCCTCTTGGTTTTAAGAGCTGTTGGCTTTTTCTGCTTGCTTTTTCTTTTTCTTTCTATTTTTTTTCGCCTATATTTTTTTCTTTTTTTTTTCTGCAAGCTTTGTTCTTTGCTGCTTTTTCTTGCTTCAAGAATCATTTTTATAATTTTTCAGATTATCAAATAACATGTCTCCTAGTCATCATTCTTTCAAGAGCCAACATATTTAACATTCTTAAACAACAACTTCAAAAGACATATGCACTGTTCAAGCATACATTCAGAAAATAAGAAGCATTGTCACCACATCAATATAATTAAGCTAAGTTCAAGGATAAATTCGAAACTCATGTACTTCTTGTTCTTTTGAATTAAAACATTTTTCATTTAAGAGAGGTGATGGATTCATAGGACATTCATAACTTTAAGACAGAGTTACTAACTACTAATGATCATGTAATGAAGACACAAATATAGATAAGCACATAACATAGAAAATGAAAAATAGAAGAAATAAGAACAAGGAATGAATCCACCTTAGTGATGGTGGCGTTTCCTTCTTGAGGAACAAATGATGTCCTTGAGCTCTTCTATGTCTCTTCCTTGCCTTTGTTGCTCCTCCTTCATTGCTTTTAGATCTTCTCTGATTTCATGAAGGATGATGGAGTGCTCTTGATGTTCCACCCTTAGTTGCTTCCAATAATTGTGTGGAAGAAAATGTATCCCCTGAGGTATCTCAGGGATCTCTTGATTTGCAGTCAAATGTTCTACCACTGAGCTATAGACCCTTGATGGAAGCTTTTGTCTTCACTTTCCTCTTTCTAGAGGTTTCTCTGGCCTTAGGTGCCATCAATGGTTATGGAAAAAAAAAACAAAAAAGCTATGCTTTTACCACACCAAACTTAGAATGTTGCTCGCCCTCGAGCAAAAGAAGAAAGAATAGAAGAAGAAGAAGAAGATATGGAGGAGATGGATGGATGTGTGTATTCGGCCATATGGGTGGGATTGGGGGGGAGAGAGATGTTGAATTTTGAAGGTAGTGGGTGATGGATGTGAGTGGTAAATGGAAAACAGAAGGGATGATCATGAATGGAAAGAGAGATGATGAGGTAGGTGGGGATCCTGTGGGGTCCACAGATCCTGAGGTGTCAAGGCATTTACATCCCTGCACCAATTTAGGCATGTAAAATGCCCTTGCACACAACTCTGGGCGTTCAGCGCCAGGTTGGTGCCCATTTTGGGCGTTCAACGCCCATTTGTTGCCATTTCTAGCGTTGAACGCCAGAACCATGCTTGTTCTGGGCGTTCAGCGCCAGGATGCTGCCCATTTTGGGCGTTCAGCGCCAGAACCATGCTCTGTTCTGGCGTTGAACGCCAGGCAGATGCTTCCTCCAGGGTGTGATTTTTCTTCTGCTGTTTTTGATTCCGTTTTCAATTTTTTTATATTTATTTTGTGACTCCACATGATCATGAACCTATAAAGACATATAACTAAAAAAAATATAGTTAGATAAAAATTGGGTTGCCTCCCAATAAGCGCTTCTTTAATGTCAATAGCTTGACAGTGGGCTCTCATGGAGCCTCACAGATGTTCAGAGCATTGTTGAGACTCTCCAACACCAAACTTAGAGTTTGGATATGGGAGTTCAACACCAAACTTAGAGTTTGGTTGTGGCCTCCCAACACCAAACTTAGAGTTTGACTGTGGGGGCTTTGTTTGACTCTGCTTTGAGAGAAGCTCTTTATGCTTCCTCTCCATGGATGCAGAGAAAGATCCTTGAGTTGTAAACACAAGGTTGTCCTTATTTAATTGAAGGATCAATTCTCCTCTGTCCATATCAATCACAGCTCTTGCTGTGGCTAGGAAAGGTCTTCCTAGGATGATGGATTCATTCTCTTCCTTTCCAGTATCCAGGACTATGAAATCAGCAGGGATGTAAAGGCCTTCAACCTTTACTAACACGTCCTCTACTTGTCCATAAGCCTGTTTTCTTGAATTGTCTGCCATCTCTAATGAGATTTTAGCAGCTTGCACCCCATAGATTCCCAGTTTCTCTATTACAGAGAGGGGCATGAGATTTATTCCTGAACCAAGGTCACACAGAGCCTTAAAGATCATGGTGCCTATGGTACAAGGTATTATGAACTTTCCAGGATCCTGTCTCTTTTGAGGCAATGTCAGTTGATCCAGATCACTTAGTTCATTGGTGAACAAGGGAGGTTCATCTTTCCAAGTTTCAATACCAAATAATTTGGCATTCAGCTTCATGATTGCACCAAGAAACTTAGCAGTTTGCTCTTCAGTAACATCCTCATTCTCTTCAGAAGAGGAATACTCATCAGAGCTCATGAAGGGCATAAGGATGTTCAATGGAATCTCTATGGTCTCTAGATGAGCCTTAGAGTCCTTTGGTTCCTCAGAGGGAAGCTCCTTATTGATCACTGGACATCCCAAGAGGTCTTCCTCCTTGGGATTCACGTCCTCTCCTTCCCTTACAGGTTCGGCCATGGTGCTTATGTCAATGGCCTTGCACTCTCCTTTTGGATTCTCTTCTGTATTGCTTGGGAGAGTACTAGGAGGGATTTCAGTGATCCTTTTACTCAGCTGGCCCACTTGTGCTTCCAAATTTCTAATGGAAGACTTTGTTTCATTCATGAAACTTACAGTGGCCTTGGATAGATCAGAGACTAAATTTGCTAAGCTAGATGGATTCTGCTCAGAATTCTCTGTCTGTTGCTGAGTGGATGATGGAAAAGGCTTGCTGTTGCTAAACCTGTTTCTTCCACCATTATTAAAGCCTTGTTGAGGCTTTTGATCCTTCCATGAGAGATTTGGGTGATTTCTCCATGATGGATTATATGTGTTTCCATAAGGTTCACCCATGTAATTTACCTCTGCTATTGCAGGGTTCTCAGGATCATAAGCTTCTTCTTCAGAAGATGCCTCTTGAGTACTGTTGGATGCAGCTTGCATTCCATCCAGACTCTGGGAAATCGTATTGACTTGCTGAGTCAATATTTTATTCTAAGCCAATATGGCATTCAGAGTATCAATTTCAAGAACTCCCTTCTTCATAGGCGTCCCATTACTCACAGGATTCCTTTCAGAAGTGTACATGAACTGGTTATTTGCAACCATGTCAATGAGTTCTTGAGCTTCTGCAGGCATTTTCTTTAGGTGAATGGATCCACCTGCAGAGGTATCCAATGACATCTTAGATAACTCAGACAGACCATCATAGAATATATCCAGGATGGTCCATTCTGAAAGCATGTCAGAAGGACACTTTTTGGTCAGTCCTTTGTATCTCTCCCAAGCTTCATAGAGGGATTCACCTTCTTTCTGTCTGAAGGTTTGAACATCCACTCTAAGCTTGCTCAGCTTTTGAGGAGGAAAGAACTTGGCTAGGAAAGCCTTGACCAGCTTATCCCAAGAGTTCAGGCTATCCTTAGGTTGAGAGTCCAACCATACTCTAGCTCTGTCTCTTACAGCAAAAGGGAAAAGCATGAGCCTGTAGACTTCAGGATCTACTCCATTAGTCTTAACAGTATCACATATCTGCAAGAATTCAGTTAAGAACTGAAAAGGATCTTCAGATGGAAGTCCATAAAACTTGCAGTTCTGCTGCATCAGAGAAACTAATTGAGGTTTCAGCTCAAAGTTGTTTGCTCCAACGGCAGGAATGGAGATGCTTCTTCCATGTAAATTAGAATTTGGTGCAGTAAAGTCACCAAGCATTCTCCTTGCATTGTTGTTGGGTTCGGCTGCCATCTCCTTTACTTGTTCGAAATTTTCAATCAAGTTGTCTCTGGATTGTTGTAATTTAGCTTCTCTTAATTTCTTCTTCAGAGTCCTTTCAGGTTCTGGATCAGCTTCAACAAGAATGCCTTTTTCTCTGTCCCTGCTCATAAGAAAGAGAAGAGAAAAAGAAAAGAAGAGGAATCCTCTATGTCACAGTAAAGAGGTTCCTTATTGTTAGTAGAAAAGAAGAAGAGAAAAATATGAACTCAGAAAGAGAGAGAGGGTTCGGATTTTTTGGTGGGTGAGGGAGAGATGTTAGTAGATGAATAAATAAATAGAATAAGATGAGAGAGGGAAAATTTCGAAAATAATTTTTGAAAAAGAGTTAGTTGATTTTTTTTTTAAAATAGTTTTTGAAAAAGGTTAGTGGTTTTTCGAAAATAAAAATAAAAAATTAAAATAATAAAAAAAAGAAATTTTTGAAAAAGGGGGAATATATTTTCGAAAATTAGAGAGAGAGAGTTAGTTAGGTAGTTTTGAAAAAGATAAGAAACAAACAAAAAAGTTAGTTAGTTAGTTGAAACAAATTTTGAAAAGGTTGGAAGTTAGGAAGTTAGAAAAGATATTTTGAAATCATATTTTTGAAAAAGATATGATGAAAAGATATTTTTGAAAAGATATGATAGAAATTAGTTTTTTTTTTTGAAAAAGATTTGATTTTTAAAATCACAATTAATGACTTGATTCACAAGAAATCACTAGATATGATTCTAGAACTTAAAGTTTGAATCTTTCTTAACAAGTAAGTAACAAACTTGAAATTTTTGAATCAAAACATTAATTGATTATGTTATTTTCGAAAATATGATGTAAAATTAAGAAAAATATTTTTGAAAAATATTTTTTTTGAAATTTTCGAAAATAACTAAAAAAAATGAAAAAGATTTGATTTTTGAAAAAGATTTGAAAAAGATGAGATTTTCAAATTGAAATTTTGATTTGACTCATAAGAAACAACTTGATTTTTTTAAAATTTTTGAAAAAGTCAATCCAAATTTTCGAATTTGATGAGAGAAAAAGGAAAAGATATTCTTTTTATTTTTGAATTTTTATGATGAGAGAGAAAAACAAGAAAAATAATGCAATGCATGAGAATTTTAGATCAAAACATGTGATGTATGCAAGAATGCTATAAATGTCAAGATGAACACCAAGAACACTATGAAGATCATGATGAACATCAAGAACCTATTTTTGAAAAATTTTTAATGCAAAGAAAATATGCAAGACACCAAACTTAGAAATCTTTAATGCTTAGACACTAAGAATTCAAGAATACATATGAAAAACAAGAAAAGACACAAAACATGCGAATGCAAAGATCAAACAAGAAGACTTATCAAGAACAACTTGAAGATCATGAAGAACACCATGAATGCATGAAATTTTCGAAAAAAATGCAAGATGTACATGCAATTGACACCAAACTTATAACATGACTCAAGACTCAAACAAGAAACACAAAAATATTTTTGATTTTTATGATTTTATGAAATTTTTTTTGTATTTTCTTTTAATTTTTTCGAAAATCATTTTGAAAAAGAAAAATAAGGATTCCAAAATTTTTAATATGAATTCCAGGAATCTTATGCTCTAAAGCTCCAATCAAAAGGTCAGGCTTGGCTTAATAGCCAGCAAAGCTTTAGTATGTAATTCAGACATGACATGTCTAACATGCCCTACAGTCGTATTAGACATGGCTTTACAGCCAGCCATGCTTCATGAAACACTAGAATTCATTCTTAAAAATTCTGAAGAAAAATTATATTTTTGAAATTTTTTTTTTTAAAACATTTTTATTTTTAAATTTTTTCGAAAACAAGGGAGAAAATTTTGAAAGATTTTTGAAAAATTTTTAAAAAGAAAACAAAAAGAAAATTTACCTAATCTGAGCAACAAGATGAACCGTTAGTTGTCCAAACTCGAACAATCCCCAGCAACGGCGCCAAAAACTTGGTGCACAGAAATTGTGATTACACTTTTGATTATGTAAAATTTATCGCTCTTTCTTTCCCTGGTAATGGCGCCAAAAATATGATGCCAATACCATGGTTCACAACTTCGCACAACTAACCAGCAAGTGCACTGGGTCGTCCAAGTAATACCTTACGTGAGTAAGGGTCGAATCCCACGGAGATTGTTGGTATGAAGCAAGCTATGGTCACCTTGTAAATCTCAGTCAGGCGGATATAAAATAATAATGGAGTTTTCGAAAGTAATTAATAAAATAGGGATAGAAATACTTATGTAAATCACTGGTGAGAATTTCAGATAAGCGAATAGAGATGCTTTCGTTCCTCTGAACCTCTGCTTTCCTGCTATCTTCATCCAATCAGTCTTACTCCTTTCCATGGCTGGCTTTATGTGATACATCACCACTGTCAATGGCTACTTTCGGTCTTCTCTTGGGAAAATGATCCAAATGCCCTGTCACGGCACGGCTAATCGTCTGGAGGCATCACCCTTGTCAATGGTTTCATCCTATCCTCTCAGTGAAAATGGTCAACGCACCCTGTCACGGTACGGCTATTCATCTGTCGGTTCTCGATCATGCTGGAATAGGATTTACTATCCTTTTGCGTCTGTCACTACACCCGGCAATCGCGAGTTTGAAGCTCGTCACAGTCATTCAATCATTGAATCCTACTCGGAATACCACAGACAAGGTTTAGACCTTCCGGATTCTCTTGAATGCCGCCATCATTCTAGCTTACACCACGAAGATTCTGATTAAGAGATCTAAGAGATACTCATTCAATCTAATGTAGAACGGAAGTGGTTGTCAGGCACGCATTCATAGGGAATGATGATAATTGTCACGTTCATCACATTCAGGTTGAAGTGCGAATGAATATCTTGGAAGCGAAATAAGATGAATTGAATAGAAAACAGTAGTACTTTGCATTAATCTTTGAGGAACAGCAGAGCTCCACACCTTAATCTATGGAGTGTAGAAACTATACCGTTTGAAAATACATAAGTGATAATGGAGTTCATTGGTCTCGGCCCCAGAGGGGAACCGGAGTCACCAAGACTGTGAATACAATGATAAAAAGTTCTATTTATAATAAACTAGTCACTAGGGTTTACAGGAGTAAGTAATTGATGCATAAATCCACTTTCGGGGCCCACTTGGTGTGTGCTTGGGCTGAGCTTTGAGTGTTGCACGTGTAGAGGTCCTCCTTGGAGTTGAACGCCAGCTTTTGTGTCAGTTTGGGCGTTCAACTCTAGTTTTGGATCCTTTTCTGGCGCTGGACGCCAGAATTGGGCAGAGAGCTGGCGTTGAACGCCAGTTTGCGTCGTCTATTCTTGGCCAAAGTATGAACTATTATATATTTCTGGAAATCCCTGGATGTCTACTTTCCAACGCAATTGAAAGTGCGCCATTTCGAGTTCTGTAGCTCAAGAAAATCAACTTTGAGTGCAGGGAGGTCAGAATCCAACAACATCAGCAGTCCTTCTTCAACCTCTGAATCTGATTTCTGCTCAAGTCCCTCAATTTCAGCCAGAAAATACCTCAAATCACAGAAAAACACACAAACTCATAGTAAAGTCCAGAAATGTGAATTTAACATGAAAACTAATGAAAACATCCCTAAAAGTAACCAGATTCTACTAAAAACATACTAAAAACAATGTCAAAAAGCGTATAAATTATCCGCTCATCAAACATACAGGGCAGTCTATTGGTATGACCCAACCAGTAATGATCTTGAGTCTGGAATGCACATACTGAGAGGGGATGCTGGAATTAATGAAATGCGAGAGAACAAGTTGAAGAATTCAAATATCAACGAGTTCTATATTTACTTCGATCACCCTGTTGATGAGCCACAGATTGTGGAAGAAGAAGCTGCTGCAGAACAGGGGCCGGAAGAATTTGATGATGCAGTTGATGTGGACAGTATCATGAGGGAGCTTCAGTCATCACCATGGACAGCAGGGGATGGGAATGGTAGTGGGGAGGACGAGTTGTATAAACCTCCTCCGAATGGCACTGAAACTGGTTCTGATGATGACTCCTGTAGTTGTGATGAGGAGAATGATCTTATGAAGAAAAGAAGCACTGTGAAAGGAAAGGAGAAAGTGATGCCAAGAAGAAGGGTCACTGTCAAGGAAGGGCCAGGGGCAGAGTCAAGTGGGAACAAGAGAGGTGCTGGGAGAAAGACTGTAGCTGTGCCTAGTGGCAAAGGTACCATGCCAGCTGCCAAGCCCAAAGGAGCTGGGCCTAGTGCGAGGCCCAAAAGAACGAGGCCTACAGCCAAGCCCAAAGGAAGTGTTCCTCATCACAAGCCCAAAAAAACTGGTGCTGCTGTGCATGCTGAAGAAGATGTTCCATCTGTGCAGCCCAATGACAGGCCTCCAATAGGGCTCTATGTGAATGAGGAGGAATCAGATGATGATGACCCGGTTTATGAGTATGCATCTGAGGACCTTCACACACCAGTGTCCTCAGAGGATGAGGGAGACAAGCATGAATTTCCATTGTTTAATGAAGACTATGGATTTGGAGAGGGGAGGTTTGAGGTGGGTACCAAGTTTGTAACCATAGATGGCTTCAAAGAGGTTGTGAAAGATATGTTCATAGCTGAGGGGAGAGAATTGTTGTGGATAAAGAATGATAAGGAAAGTGTGAGAGTTGCATGCAGAGGTGAAAACTGTCCATGGCTGGCACATCTATCTTACAACAAGACACTGCTATGCTTCCAGGTTAAGACTTACAAGTCTGAGCACACATGTGCAAGAGATCTGGGTAGTAATGCTGCTGATCAACACTGGATCAGTAAGAAGGTGGAAAAGCGAATGGGAAGTCAACCTCATATGACAACTAATGAGGCAACTGATTTTCTCAGAGAAGAGTTTAACTTAGTTGTGCATCCGAAGATGGTATATAGGGCAGTAAAGGAAGCCAAGAAAAGGCTAGTGGGAAACGAAAAAGAACAGTATGGAAAGCTCAAGGAGTATGGGATGGAGATTCTCAAGAGTAATCCTGGGTCAACAGCAAGAATTGATGTGAAGCCTATCCCTCAGTCCCTTCCTGTATTTGATAAGATATATATCTGCTTCGAGGGCTGTAAGCAAGGCTTCAAGAGTGGATGTAGGCCTTTCATCCATCTAGACGGGGCCTTTCTTAAGACATACCATGGAGGCCAGTTACTATCAGCAGTGGCACAGGATGCCAACAATCAGTTCTATGTTGTGGCATTTGCTGTTGCAAGATCTGAGACGAAGGAGTCATGGAAATGGTTCCTTACACTACTTCAGGAAGACCTGGGTGATGCCTCCCAATTCGGTTGGAACTTTATGTCCGACCAGCAAAAGGTAACAATCTTACTCTCCTTTATGTGTTTAGTTGTTGGTGTTGATAGAATTAGCCTATAACCTGCTTAGTTGTTGTTGTTGATAGAATTAGCCTATAATCTGCTTAGTTGCTGATGTTTAGGGTAATAGCCTATAATCTGTTTATATCTTGTTATTTATTGAATTAGCATATAACATGTCTAGATGTTGGTGTTTATTGAGTTAACCTATTTGCTGTTTATTTTTTGGTGTTTATTGACTTAGCTTATAATGTGCTTAGTTGTAGAGTTTGTTAGGTTAGCCTATAATGCTGTTTAATTGTTGGTGGAAATGAGTAGGGCCTGCTGCCAGCCTTAAAAGAGGTAATGCCAAGGGCACATCATAGAAACTGTGTCATGCATAGAACTTTATTAATAGGTTCAAAGACATGCACATTAGAGACATTGTGTGGGAGTGTGCTAGGTGTACAACTGAACCAGAATTCAAGGAGAAAATGGATAGGCTGAAGGGGGTTAACAATGCGGCATGGGAATATTTGATGAAGTTTGAACCTACCACCTGGGTTAAAGCCTATTTTAGTCATGGACCCAAGGTGGATAACCTGACTAATAATATGTGTGAAGTGTTCAATGCAAAGGTAGTAAAATACAGAGTAAAACCAGTTTTGACAATGTGTGAGGAGATTAGGTGCTACTTAATAAGAAGGATGACCAAGCACATTAGATTGTTAGAACACCATAGGGGTAAGTTAGCACCAGTTCAAGAGAAAAGGTTGCATATGAAGATAAAACCAAGCAGTAGGTGGATAGCTGAGTGGGTGGGGGACAATGAAAGAAAAAGGTTTGAGGTAACCAGAAAGAAGACGAAAGTGGACGTGGATCTAATCAAGCACACCTGTTCATGCAACACCTGGCAATTGACTGGTAAAGAGTTTAAGCCCAACTAATATGTTTTCCTCGTATGTAAAATTATGCTGGTTTACATGTAACTTTTGCTGCTTATGCAGGCATGCCGTGCATACATGCTATTGCTGTTATCAGAAAGAGGCATGACCAGGTTGAAGATTACGTGCATCCATGGTTGTGTATGGAGTCCATTCACAAGACGTATGCATATTGCATCAAGCCCGTTCCTAGTGAAGAATTCTGGACCACAACTGAGCAGCTGAGGCCTGCCCCGCCACCTATCAAACGGCCTATTGGGCGGCCAAAGGTGCACAACCGCAACAAGGACCCTGCTGAGGCTCATATGCAAGGAGAAAAGCTGAAAGAAGCTTCCAGGTTACATGTAGCAAGTGCAACGAGAAAGGGCATAATTATAAAACTTGTAAAGGAGCTCCAAGCAACCCGAACTAGAAACCAAAGAAGAAGAAACCCAAGAAGACAGTTGACAACTCACAAGCTCTGGTGCTGCTTCCCCTTTCACAATCAGCCCCTCCACCAGAGGTAAGCCGGCACCCAAAAATGCTTTAGACCTCAGTTGGTTAAGCACTAATCAGCCCCTCCATTTTATGCTTCTTATTATTAGTCAGTAATACATAATTGATACTGCTTAAGCACTAATTACCCCATTTGGTTACATTGCTGTGTCTTTCTTACATAGGATCAAAATCAATCACAGGGTGAAACATTGGGTGAACCTAGTGCTGGGGAGGCAGCTGGGTCTGCACCAGTTCCTGCACCATTTATGGCCCAACCTTCAGCTCCAGCACAGACTCCATTCAGACCTCCATCCCAGGTGCCAAGAATGGACCAACCAGACTCCAATGCTGCTCATACTTTTAGACCCAAGCAACCAATTGTTCGACCACCAACAAGTGCAAATCCACCAACAAATCCAACACCACACACAAAAAAAACTCCAACCAGCAGGGGACCCTCGAAGGAGACCATGAAAGCAGCTACCAGTGCCACAAAGAGAATTCTCAAGCCTCAGAAGAAGTGAACAAAGTAGCATGATTTATGTGTTTTGTTTTTGGCTAGTTATTAGCATGACATTAGATAATGCTTATTAGCAAAGTAATCTTGGCAAACTTGTTTACATGCCAACCAGAAATTATGATATTTTGAAGTTAACTCATGCTGTTTAGCTATGTTTTGGATTAAATCAGATACAATGTCATTCTAACGTTTTGCTTTAAATCTATCCAGAATTACTATCTTGTTTAATGCTTGGAATAATGTCTGAATGTTCTAAATTATATGCATGCAGCAACAAGAAATTCCAAAAAAACATACATACAGCAACCACAACAAATTCCATGTACATCAATCATTTTTACATCAATTCCATGTACATCAACCATTTTTACATCAACCATTACAACCAATTCCATGAACATCAATCATTTTTACACCCTAAACATACATACAGCAACAACAACAACTACTACACCAATCACAATTATATGCCACAAACTCAATTTTTTTTGGCTTTCCATAGACAACAGCTTCCTCTCCAACTCTTCTACTTTTTTCTCAATATCCTTATTTCGAAGCAGCTGTTCTTCAATGGCTACTCTATCAGCTTCATCCACCGCACCCAAGGCTTCAAACTCGACGGCCCTAATTTTTTTCAAATGTTCATCCAGCCAGATAAAGTACCGGCAATACGGTTCTTTAGCCTGGAACAAAATTTCAGTGAATCACCCATTAACACCCAGCACACTATAATCCAACTACTGTAAAAATCGCTCACTTACCTTGAACAGTGGACACCCAAGAAACACTCTATTAGGGTTACTAGTCGTTCTTGACTTGTACATAATGGCGTAGACGCCACAGTAGCACTTGGGCGCAATCCCAACACGCTCACATCCTCCTGGCACAGCCTATGAAGATTCCCCTCCAGGTCTTGTGCATGAAGAGCTCCCTTCACTCATCATGGACGATCGCAGCATCAACACCCATGTCTTCCTCCAAGGTTATCGATCAAATAGGGCTCAGGGAAGGGGACGACGTCGTTTTGTGGGTGAGGGATCGATCTGTCCTTCGATTTTTAGTATCCCCTCCAGCTCAGCAACCTAAACGAACAGGTCACACTCCCCCCAGCCACATCAGCCTTCTCCGGTGACGTTTTTCAACCCAAATCGACGGAGGGGTTCAATTGTCCCAGATTTTACAAGGTGAGGGGCTTAAAAGTATTTTCAAATCTTAAGGGACGAAAATGTCCAATTTTAAAAAGGTCAGGGACCGATATGTCTTTTACTCTAAAAATTATTACTACATTATTTTTACTAATCTCTAACATTATCACTATTATTTTAATTAAATTAAAATATTTAAAAATAAAAACTTACATAATTAGGATGATCAAAATAATTAGTAATGTGGAGCTCCGGACGATTAACGTCTTTTATTTTTCTTCTCCTTGGCATTGTTGAAAGTTGGTGGTCCAATTTTTTTTTCCTCTCAGGTCCGATTTCATCGACAATAGAGAGTGAAATCAACAATGAAAAGTGGAATGAGTGTGGTTGAAGGTGGTGTTGGGGACTTGGGGTGAGTGAGGAAAGAATGAAACGAGAGTGAAAGGGATGGAGTAATCAGCGGGTAGTATACAAGTAGGGGCTGGGGGTGCATGCATGTTTGACGTGTGGCATACAGTACGCAAATCGAACGGTCCAATTTGTGTACCTACGATGTCTCTAATTGGACCGTTCGATTACTCTACCCCAAATTGGACCGTCCGATTTGTTTATCACAGTCGTCACATCTTGGTTAAGCCCCCTACGCTCCCATAACCCAACTATACACTGTACTTATCCCAATATCAAAATTAAAAAAAGTGAGGCATAGATATCCCTGATGAACTGAGAGACCACCACCATGGAGTTGTGCAGGTGACGTTTGCATTTCGACACCCATCATGAGTGTTCATACTTCAACTTGTATCTTTATTAAACTGCATTTGTTTGTTATTTTCCAAATAGCAATTATAAAAAGGTGGGAATTGAAAGAAAGAAGTCAAAGAAATGACTATGAACAATAATCCATGTGGTTGAAGACAGCAGAACTTCCAAAAAAAGGTACATAAACATTCTCGTCCTATGATACAAGCTTCCAAAAGAATTCCGTGTGCTTCAAAGAATCGTATTGTCCCCCTTGTTGGTAGCGGCAAATTGTAAACCAACTTCAACATTTTTTATTGATAAGTTGTACCACTCCCTCCCTGTTAATATTAAACATCTTTAGCCAATAATATTATTATATCTGCTATTTTTATTATATTTCATAAAAAAATTGAACCAACTTTAGTTAATTGACATTAGTCAACTTTAATACTTAGGTTTACAGTTTAGAATTTAAAATTAAAAAATTATAATTTAAAATCTAAAATTTAAAATAAATAAAATAATTAAAAAAATTAATTACCTAACATTGCTCATTCATAAAATGTGTTATCGATAGGCTTATAAGTGACGAATACGAAACAAATTTAAGTAACATTACATCTGATATCTTTATATTTCACAAAATGACAGGGACATTATTTTTAAAATGTACGAGTATTACAACAATATTACCTAATATCATGTGCACATTGTGATTTACCTTATAATATATTTTTCTTGAATTCAATGGAAGTGTAACAACCACTAGTGGTGTAAACACGTAGATCATCTTACAATAAAGCATGTAGTAGACAACGGGGAGAGAGAGAGAGAGAGATAATATTGAAGCAGAGCGATGAGGGTGTTGTCATCAAGGTTCAAGTTTGTGTCAAGAGCAGTGGCGCACGAGGATCATGATCATAGTGAGGTGCAAAGAATAACGTACCCTACTACAGAAGGAACAAGGTTGGGGACTTGTCTAACAGTTTGGAAAAAATCCCTTGTCATTAATTGCAAAGGATTCACAGTCATCGATTCATGTGGAAATCTGGCGTACCGAGTTGACAATTACAGCGTCCACCCTCACCAACTCACTCTCATGGATGCTTCTGGAAACTCTCTCCTCACCATGCACCGCCGCCGCACGGTATATATATTTCCCATTTAAGCATTGCTAAGCGAGTTGACAATTACTCAGATGTGTTGTTTTTGTTTTGATTGCAGAAGCTTGGACTTGTATATAGCTGGTATGTGTACGAAGGGGAGAATGAGGGAAGAGAGAAAGAGAGTGCAGTGTGTTGTGTGAGGAAGCGTGTGAATATCTTAAAGGGCAATGGCAATCCCAGGGTTGAGGCATGCGTGTATGGTTTATTAGGTCCAGAGTCAGATAAAAAACGACATGGACATGCCGCGTTTACAGTCGAAGGTTCCTATGCAGATAGAACATGTAAGGTGTTGGATAAGTCCAAGAGTGTGGTGGCTGAAATCAAGAGAAAAGAAGCCAATTCCGAACACGTTTCTTTTGGGATAGACATTTTTCACTTAATTGTTCACCCTGGCTTTGATCCTACATTTGCCATGGCACTCCTTTTACTACTCGACCAAATGTTTTCATAAATTTCCAGCTTTTAATCCAATTCAAATAAGCAAGGCACACTATATATCATTGTGGTACGTAGTCTCAATTATTGATATTGCTGTGGTTGATAAATGATAATTTCATTAAACTTCACCTCATCTCTGAGAGTCAAACCATATCTTCAGAAAACGATATTAGTTCCGTTTCTATGCTTCTGAGGAGCATGACAAACGATTATAAACAATGAAAACTCTCTTAAAATTCAATGCACATAAACACCGCCCGGAAGCACATATTGCTTTGGAAGCCAAATCACAGAGGGAGAGAACTTCAGAATGCTATTGCCTCGTGCTCTACATTAAGCAAAGAATTCTCTTGTTTTGTACACATGTATTTAATCTTACAACATTTGAATCATGTTTGCTCTTGAACATGAGCACTTGCAACAAGCTCATCGCGGGCTTGCAGCTAAAGCAAGCATAATATACTAATATATACACAAAGCAACCTTAAGCTAACCTAACACTTACAAATCACAACAGCAGTCAACCACTAATGCATCTTACACTGAATAACAATTGATCAATCAGACTTGTCTCTTCCCCTTTTCCAATCCGTCAACAATAACTTTCCAACTTGCTGTTGACCACCATAAGCCTTATCTAAATCTCTGGCAGGTGGAGGCATCATAGAATTTTGTCTATGGGTGCTGGCAGTTGTGCGTTTGTTTTCCAAAACTGAGTCCCTAACTGGTTTAGGAGGGAATGACCTACTTGATTTTGAAGTCGACCAAGTGTAGTTTCCCTTTTTAACATTATTATTATTGGAGTGAACAATATTCTTATTTTCGAAAGTTGAAATCCTTGGCTTCTTTGAGGGCATTATCTGCTCTACCCTTCGGACCACCATGTCAGATCCAGCCACTGAAACAGGTGTCAAGGGCACTTGTTCCAGTTTCTCAGTTGATTTGAAATTGTATGCTTTTGTGGCCTTATGTGAAGCTTTCCTTTGCCATCTTAGGAATCCATCTTGGTTCTGCCTTGGTGAATGAATTGCAATTTCACATAGAGTTCTCGCAGCAGCTAATACTCGTGGACACTGTTCCTCTGCCACAAACAAAATTGTTTAAGCAGAGGAACGGAAAGACATATAGCAAAAAGATCTACTCACGCTAACAGCTTCAGTAAACTATCTATATTGAAAAAGATGTTGTATGGAAACATACATGCAAAGGATGTGTTATACTCAGTAATATCATACCATAAAATTTGGTGTCTGCTTGGCTTTCATATTCTACATTTTCAGGACAAAAATCAATCAAACGGCTGAAAGGGAAGAGAGCAAGAAGACTAACAGTAATTAAAAACTTGTACCTGCATTGGCCTGAGAATCCTTAGAACATGTGACGGTAGATGATGAATCGCACTGACGAATAGGAAGATTAGCAAATAAAGATGGACAACTTTTATTGGCTGATCTACCAGTTGAAGGAACAAGGTTCTGATCATAATTGAATGAATCAAGGTTTGTGAAACAACTGCGATCAATAGCTGTAGAGCTAGCAACGACATTTATTCTTGCCCATTTACCTTGGCATATGTTTCTACTTGTTGATAACTTAACCGTGTCAGGGTTGCTTCTAGAATGACCACCAAAACCATGTGACCATGGAAATGCTGGCAAACATGGCCTACGTAATACCTGCTTGCCTGAACGTAGGTCACTACTATTCTTTGTGGTAATGGCAGGCTTGGATACATCAAGTAGCAAAGACTCCAAATCTCGGGATGGATGGAGTGCAATCCGTTCCAAAACATCTTTAGGTTGACATAATGGAAAGTCAAGTGGACTAGCTCTAGTTTCTGTTTCACTACTAGGATCCTGGATGTCAAGCACCAGTAAGTATAAATTGACATAAAATAGAGTTTATTTGATGAAAGTAAATTAATAATGGCATACAGGAAAAAGCACAAGCAACAATTTTGCTTTAGTGCCAAAAAAATCAAATGCGGCGGATGCTACCATTATGTAGCATAGATGACAAGACACGGCATGGCAGTCTATTAAACTTCAAAATTATTATATTAAAGCCAAAACTACTTAAATTTTCATACTAACCTTCATACATGAAGACATGACAGTTGTGCAAGACTGTTCATTATCCCCATCACCAAAACCTTCACCTACACATCCTGAGCTCAATTGGCAATTAGACATCGACTTATTAGAGGAGCAATCCATCTCAGCCATATTTTGGGTCTGAACAGAGTTTCGGAATTGAATAATAGAGCAAGCCTTCCTGATTGAATTCACAAAACTTTCATTCGTGCGAGATGCATTCTTCCCTTTATCTTTGCTTAAAGAGAGCCGGTCAAAAGCTCCCTTTAGGAGTTCATCCAACGGTGGTTCATCCACAAGCGTAGTGGCATCATGAAAGTCGTGTTTCAGACCATATAATCCTACAAGTTTCCGAAAAATTCCATTTCAAAACTAATTAATCTCTAGAGTAATGGCAGCAATAGATGGAAAAATAAATAATAAACAAAGCATTCTTATATTATAGAGATGGTCTAAGCTTAAAAACTTGGAAGTATCAATAAGTAAGGAGTTCCTACAAATTGTGGATTGACATAGGGATGAATCAGAGCATAAATAATTTTCCAGTGGGGAAAAAGAAAAGATTATCTAAAATGAACTTGTCCCTTATGTGATAAAGTATGGATTTATCCACTGTTAGATCATTTATTGGTTATGGATTTGGTGCATGTGTTGACCAAGTATAGTTACACCTGTTAGCCATTATATATTTACTATCTCATTTTAGACACACAATGTCTCCTCATAGAAGCCTTATCCTTTCTGTCTTTCTGACTTATGGCCACATCTGGGTTAGATATAAAACATCAGGTATTTCCGTTGAACATATAAAATTGTATTCGTAGGCTGTAGTTTTGATATGTTTGCAGAACATGCTGCCTTAGAGATAAGAAATGCAATTGAAAACAGAACTGAGATAGATGACTCTATACAGTTCTCTAAGTGCAAAGAAAAGAACATCTATAAAATGCCTTTGAGTGGCGAACATAAGCAAAACAATACTGATTTCAAAATTCAAGATTCAAACAGTCAACAAGACAACTATAGGTAGGTTAATTAATGCCTATCTGTTAATGCTATAAACACCTTGAGCAATCAAAATGTGTATATGTAGGATGCATAGTAAATAAATAAAAGAAAACATTAATTTTATGAAGATAGATAACTATAGGATCTTTATGAAGAAAGACTACAATAGGCCTAATAATTACATACCAAAAAAGTTGTTCCCTCCACAGGCAGAACTAAACATGGATGCACCCATCTTCATAGATGACTCAAATTTTGACTTAACTGATGGGATTTTAAAGTTCCTCCTATCACTACGCTTGCTAGCATTGCTCTTCTGCTTTGATACTTGGATTTTATCTATACCAAAATAAAGTCAAGGGAAAAAGTTAACTGCTTAAAGATACAAAAGTAATTGGTAGTTTATTTAAGGAGAAAATACCTGGAGAAGTACACTTCAAATTCTGCAATCCAAGCTTATCAGAGCTATCCTTTGACTCCTCAATCCCACTAGGGCTAGTAAAATCTTCTAATTGTGATATTCGTGGCTTCTTTGAACATGAACTATTATTACTCCTGCTGGATTTTGCTGATTTTCGTTGTAGCGGTACACCTTCTAGTCTTGCACTATCTACGGGACAAATTTTGCCAATAACACCAGGCAGATTCTTGGATAACTCGTCACCCTTGATGAGAGAAGGAAACTCGGCATTGGTTTTCATACTTATAACATCTGGTGTCACAACACTGGCTGGATAAAATCATGTAACAACCAGTATGTTAAAAGGTTAATAGGACTCAAATTAATAGGTTATACCAAAAATGGCACCACTTTGTATGGATGCATAAAAAAGGCAGTGGGAGGTGGTGCCTACCCCCAGAGACTTATCAGGTATTATTGGAACCATACGTATGACCATAAGAATAACAGCTATTTAAAGCTAAACAGTCGGGCGAGACTTGTGGCCAGTGTCCCGGAGCAGGGGGCATCTTCACCACTGTGCAACAACACTAAACTAGCATATAAATATATGCCATGCATTAGCAATGCAGCCAATGCTCTCTCCATTACAATGGGATTCTAGCTGAGTTATCTCACTAGATTGACAAGTGGAACACTTTCCATTCCAACTGCAGTTTTAGCACTCATTGCCATTGGAATCATTTTCAGTTGTAACTACCATGTTAATGAAGTTATGACTTATGAAGTATAAACTTCCTAGTCAGAAACTGTCCATTAGTGCCCCTACCCCCACCAAAATAAAATAAACAAATAAAAAAAAGTGCAAAAATACAGTTGGAAGCTGATTTCTCCTACAGTTAAGTCTTCACGTCAATCAAACAACAGAATACCACAGATCAAAGCACAAAAGGCAGAGAAATACCTAAAAAAAGAGATCATGCAATTATTACCAATAAAATTAAGGTGAAAAATAGATAAATTTGAAGTGCCCACTAACCAGTTTCAAGAAGACGAGAGTTGCAGCACTCAATTGAGGAAGAATAAGGTCTGTGGGGGCGAGGGTCTTCGTCCTTAACGGAAACCCCAACTCTGCCAAAACCCTCCGATCCCATCAATTTAGGTGCTGCCGCCACGTCTACGGGGAGAGGCAATTCTACAGCATCCATAATTCCATAGACCAAACCAACCAAAAAACACAAGAACTCCCAAAACCCCTTTTCTTCCCTTCTTCAGAAGAACCTCGCAATAAAATAAAATAAAAAACAGAGGGAAATCTTACGAAGAGAGTGATTAGGAGGTAGGAATGGAGTGAGAAATAGTGAGATTTGAGGAAGGAGAGTAGAGAGATAAAGGGGGAAAGGAGAGTGGTTTGGTAGAGACTAGAGAGGTTTTGGGGTTGCGGCTGTTAGAAGCGTATTCTAGGGCAAAATTTGGGGATTGAAAGATCGGTATATATAGTTTTCGGGAAATTGCCGCATGTGTCTACATACACTTCGTCGGTGGGGAATATTCCGGTGAGGCTAATTCCTACTTAGTAACCTTTCTTACGGTTTTTTATTTTTTTATTCTTATTTATTTTGAAGGTTCTTGACGTGGCATTATCCACTTTGCCGAATTCTGAAGGGTGGATGTAACGCACTACTAACTACTAATCCGGTGTTTAGCGTTTAGTGCTCACGTTATCAACGACTGATCTTCAACACTTGAAGGTAATTTTAATTTCCTCATTCTTTTTATTTTAAAAATATTAATTATTAAGACAATAAACATAATAATTTATTAGTCACCAAAAAAAAAAAACATAATAATTTATTTAAAAACTAAAATTCATCTTTCAAATATATCTTTTTTTTTTTGTTTCTTTAACAAGGGCTTTAATTTAATAATAATAAGAAGAAGAAGAAGAATTTGATAGATGAGTTAATTTGATGATTTTTTTTTTAACTTTTGTACTTAAGTTACTTGGTTGTAATAATTTTTTTGCATGTGTATGTCTATTTAATTTCATATTAATATGTTATAGTCACCAAAAAAGAGCTAAGTCACCAAAAAGATATTAATATGTTATAAAAAATAACTATATTTATCACATGAAATATTTAAAACTTTATTACAAAAAAATTAAATTGAGTAAGAACCAACAATTGCTAGAATGATGGCAGCATAATTGCACGTTCTTTAAACTTCAAATGCATTCGCATCAAACGGCAGCAATAGTGTAGCATGCTAACGACTTCATCAAGGGGTAAACGTGTCGGGAGGAAAATCGCATAATGTGAACCACATTGGTGCATTGGTCAAATTATCCAACCTAACGCATTAGTCAAACTACTTAATTAATTAAAGTTGAATTTCTTTTAGTTTTCATAGTTTATAAAATGAGAGAAAAAAAAAATAAAAAAGACGCAGAGAGAAAAGAGATTACGAGCGGTTTACCAAATAAAAGAAAATTTTATGTTCTTAATTATAAAAAAACAGTAATACTAAAGAGATAAAAAAAAAAATCAATTTAAACAGTTTAAATTATTTTATTTAATATTTATTTATTATAAAATATATTAAATAAAGTTAAAATAATAAATTTTGATAGTTTTTATCTAAAAAATTTTGCTTTTCAAGGCTTTTCATAGGAGAAGTTATGTAAATCCAAAGAAAAAAAATGTCGTGTCTTATCTTTGTCTTTCTCTTTTTTTTGGCAGACTGTCGTGCTTTGTTTGGCTTTGCTTTTTCTGTTGTCATCGTGTTGACTTTTCTACAGACTTTTTTTTCTCATATTCGAAGTTTTGCCTCCGTTGAAGTTCTATTCTCTCTCGTTGGCGGCTTGCCCTGTGACTGTGCAACACGGAAATGTTCCGAAGCAGCGCTCCACTGAGGTTGCGTTTATTGCACCTCTGCTCTCTGTGCTCGCCGATAGTCCGTCATGCCGCCTCTGTGCCCTTGTATTCTTCTCTTTTCTATTCTGATTTTGAAGTCCTCTTTTTATGTTATGAGATTGTTGAATCTAATTTTGACATATGTTGTGATATTGTTGTTATTTTTGGTGTTATTGTTGTTGTTGGTGGTGGGATTCGGTATGGTGTTATGAGATTGTTGTTGTTGTTGTTGAATCTGATTTTATATGGCACTGTTGTTGTTGGTAGTAGAGGTTTGGTGGTGGGGTGAGGTTAGGGGTGAAAGGTAGACTTGGAATATAAAATTTTGGATGAGGGTATTTCAGGAACAAAATGTTATTAAAGTTTCAGTCTCCATTCCCAAAAATTCCAGTCTCTTAGGTAGCGTTTGTTTTGAGGTACTAAGACGGAGACTGGGGGACTCCGTCTCAGTATTATGTTTGTTGGCTTAGAGACTGGTACTAAAATTTCAGTCTTTGTCTTAAAAATTTCAGTATTTCAGTACCTCCAAAAAGTAGGGACATAGGGACTGAGATGGAGACAGAAATTTTAAGATCAATTTATGTCCAAAATACCCTCATTCTAATTATCTAATTCCTAATTTGCCCTTTTGACCAAATCAAATAATCAGGGTTGAGTTCTTCTAATATAATTTCAATCGCAGACCTTGGAGCTCGAAGACCCCGAAGCTGCTGACGCTGCCCATCGCCGCCTGCAAGACCACTACCTCGTCGTCGCAATCGTCGAACCACTGTGAGCAAGGTTAGTCGCCGTCACACCTTCATCTTCGTAGGCATATTTTTCAGTTCATGGTATCCTCGTGAAGCCTCTGATTCTCTTCTCTTCTCTTTCGTATTTGCATTTTGCTTGTCGTCTCTTCGTCTCTTTCGCATTTGTGTTGGTTTTTATTGTAATTTTATAGAAGTTGTATGGAGTTATATGATTTTTTATTCAAAAGTCCTACTGCTCTGCTTGTTGAAATTTTTGGTAAATTTCAATGCCTTCTGCAGATTATCTTCTGTTTGGGTATTTTTCATTTTTGTTTC
Organism: Arachis hypogaea; assembly: GCF_003086295.3. Classification (NCBI taxonomy): domain Eukaryota; kingdom Viridiplantae; phylum Streptophyta; class Magnoliopsida; order Fabales; family Fabaceae; genus Arachis; species Arachis hypogaea. The sequence goes on from NC_092048.1 coordinate 107,607,546, forward strand.
TTGCTGATGAGCGGATATTTTATACGCTTTTTGGGGTTAATTTCATATAGTTTCTAGTGTGTTTTAGTTAGTTTTTAGTTTATTTTCAATAGTTTCTAGGCAAAATTCATATTTCTGGACTTTACTATGAGTTTGTGTATTTTTCTGTAATTTCAGGTATTTTCTGGCTGAAATTGAGGGAGCTGAGCAGAAATCTGATTCAGGCTGAAAAAGGACTGCTGATACTGTTGGACTCCGACCTCCCTGCACTCAGAATGGATTTTCTGGAGCTACAGAACTTCAAATGGCGCGCTTCCAATTGCGTTGGAAAGTAGACATCCAGGGCTTTTCAGAAATATATAATAGTCTATACTTTGCTCAAGGATAGACGATGTAAACTGGCGTTCAAAGCCAGTTCCATGTTGCAGTCTGGCATCCAGCGCCAGAAACAAGTTACAAGTTGGAGTTCAGCGCCAGAAAAGGATCCAAAGCTGGCGTTGAACGCCCAAAACAGCCCTATGCACGTGATTAGCTTAAGTCTCAGCCCCAGCACACACCAAGTGGGCCCCAGAAGTGGATTTCTACACTATCCATCTTAGTTTACTCATTTTCTGTAAACCTAGTTTACTAGTCTAGTATTTAAAAAACTTTTAGAGACTTGTCTTGTATCTCATGACATTTTAGATCTGAACTTTGTACCTTTTGACGGCATGAGTCTCTAAACTCCATTGTTGGGGGTGAGGAGCTCTGCTGTGTCTTGATGAATTAATGCAAGTATTTTTGTTTTCCATTCAAACATGCGTGTTCCTATCTAAGATATCCATTTGCACTTCAATATGAATGTGATGAATGTGACAATCATCATCATTCCTCCACGAACGCGTGCCTGACAACCACTTACGTTCCACCGTAGAATGAATAAATATCTCTTAGATCTCTTAATCAGAATTTTCGTGGTATAAGCTAGATTGATGGCAGCATTCAAGAGAATCCGGAAAGTCTAAACCTTGTCTGTGGTATTCCGAGTAGGATTCAAGGATTGAATGACTGTGACAAGCTTCAAACTCGCGAGTGCTAGGCGTAGTGACAGACGCAAAAGGATAGTAAATCCTATTCCAGTACGATCGAGAACCTGCAGATGATTAGCCGTGCAGTGACAGCGCACCTGGACCCTTTTCACTGGAAGGATGGATGGTAGCCATTGACAACGGTGATCCACCAACACACAGCTTGCCATAGGAGGACGTGCGTGCGTGAATCAGAAAACAGAGGAAAGCAGAATTTCAGAAAACAAAGCATCTCCAAAACTCCAACATATTCTCCATCATTGCATACAAGTATAATTTGTGTTCTGCCCTTTTATTCCTTGCAATCAAATTTGATAAGTGAATTATTTTATTGTTTTCCTGACTAAGAGTTACAAGATAACCATAGATTGCTTCAAGCCAACAATCTCCGTGGGATCGACCCTTACTCACGTAAGGTATTACTTGGACGACCCAGTGCACTTGCTGGTTAGTGGTACGAGTTGTAAAAAGTGTGATTTACAATTTCGTGCACCAAGTTTTTGGCACCGTTGCCGGGGATTGTTTGAGTTTGGACAACTGACGGTTTATTTTGTTGCTTAGATTAGGAAAAATTTTTCTTTTTGGTTTAGAGTCTTTTATTATTTATACCTTGTTAAAACACTTTAAACTTATAGCTCAATTAACTAGAGCGTGGTGCTTATGTCCTTAGTAATTGGCTAGCCTATTTTTAAAATCTTTTTCAAAAATAATTTTTCTTTGAATAAATCTTGTGCCAAACTTTAAGTTTGGTGTTTTCTTGTTGATTTTTCTTTGTTTTTCAAAAATTTTAGTTTGGTTTTCTAAAAATTTTAAGTTTGGTGTTCTTTCTTCATGTTCTTGTGTTCTTGTGAGTCTTCAAAATGTTCTTGAGTTTCCTTGTGTCTTGATCTTAAAATTTTTAAGTTTGGTGTTCCTTGGTGTTTTCCCTCCAAAATTTTCGAAAACAAGGAGCATTAGATCTAAAAATTTTAAATCCTGTACTATCTTATTGTTTTTCTCTCTCCTCTTTAAATCCAAAAATATCTTTTCTCTCTATTTTAAAGCAAATTTTCGAAATCTACCTTTAAAAATTCAGATTTTTATTTCAAAATTTAAAACCTTTTTCAAAAATCATCATATCCTTTTCAAAACTTCCTAACCACTTTCTCTCTCCTCATTTTTTTGAAAATCTTCACCTATTTTTATTTATTTTATTTTAATTTATTTTGTTTGCGAAATAAATAAATAATTAAATAAATAAAAATACTTTCTTCTATTTTACATCATCTCCCTTTCTCCATCATGGACCTAAGCGGAAATGAACAGTCCAGGAGGACTCTGGGGTCATATGCTAACCCCTCTACTGCTTCATATGGGAGTAGTATCTGCATACCCTCCATTGGAGTCAGTAGCTTTGAGTTGAATCCTCAGCTCATTATCATGGTGCAGCAAAGTTGCCAGTATTTCGGTCTTCCACAGGAAGAACCTACAGAGTTTCTGGCACAATTTTTACAGATTGCTGACACAGTACATGATAAGAAAGTAGATCAGGATGTCTACAGATTATTACTGTTTCCATTTGCTGTAAAAGACCAAGCTAAGAGGTGGTTAAATAACCAACCTAAGGCCAACATAAGGACATGGAAACAACTGACAGAAAAATTCCTGAATCAATACTTTCCTCCAAAACGGATGAAACAGCTAAGGCTGGACATCCAAGGCTTTAAACAAGGAGATAATGAATCTCTTTATGATGCCTGGGAGAGATACAGAGAGATGCTACGAAAATGCCCCTCTGAAATATTTTCGGAGTGGGTTCAGTTAGACATCTTCTACTATGGGCTTGCAGAAAGAGCTCATATGTCTCTAGATTACTCAGCTGGTGGATCTATCCACATGAGAAAGACAATTAAAGAAGCTCAAGAGCTCATTGATACAGTTGCCAGAAATCAGCATCTGTACCTAAGCAGTGACCCTTCCATGAAAGAAGAGGTTAAAACAGTAACTACTGAACTCAGTCCTGTAAAACAAGCTGCTGAATTCAATCAGTAATTGGACTTTCTAACAAAGCAGTTAGCCGAATTCAAGGATAGACTACAAGAGACAAGGATGGCTAATATAAATATGGAAGAACAATTGAAGCAAACAAAGCAGCAGCTGTCAAAACAAATAACAGAAGAATGCCAAGCAGTTCAATTAAGAAGTGGAAAGATATTAAATACCCCACCTCAAGGCAGCAAGAAGCCAAGAAATGAGCAAACCACCCAAAATCCACCTAAGGACAGTAAGAGCCCAGGGAAAAATAATTCTGGCACTAAAACGCCAGAAATTGGGTGGAAGGCTGGCGCTGAACGCCCAGACCATGCTCAGGACTGGCGTTCAACGCCAGAAACAAGCAAGGATCTGGCGTTAAACGCCCAAAAGAAGCACATTTCTGGCGTTCAGACGCCAGGAACAGACGAGGAGCTGGTGTCTAACGTCACTCCAGCTTCTAACTCTGGCACTCAATTGCTAGTGAGGGATCAGACACACACAAGTGCTGATGACAACCCATCTAAAAAGGCTTCTTCAACCACTTTTGTAGGAAATAAACCTACAGCAACTAAGGTTGAGGAATATAAAGCCAAGATACCTTATCCTCAAAAACTCCGCCAAGAGGAGCAGGATAAGCAATTTGCTCGCTTTGCAGATTATCTCAGGACTCTTGAAATAAAGATTCCATTTGCAGAGGCACTTGAGCAAATACCTTCTTATGCCAAGTTCATGAAAGAGATCTTGAGTCATAAGAAGGATTGGAGAGAAACTGAAAGAGTTCTCCTCACTGAAGAATGCAGTGCAGTTATTCTGAAAAGCTTTCCTGAAAAGCTTAAAGACCCTGGGAGTTTTCTGATACCATGCACATTAGAAGGTAATTTCACCAAGACAGCTTTATGTGATCTTGGGGCAAGCATCAACCTAATACCTGCATCCACTATCAGAAAGCTTGGTTTAACTGAAGAAGTTAAACCAACTCGGATATGTCTCCAACTTGCTGATGGCTCCATTAAATACCCATCAGGCGTGATTGAAGACATGATTGTCAGAGTTGGGCCATTCGCCTTTCCCACTGACTTTGTAGTGCTGGAAATGGAGGAGCACAAGAGTGCTACTCTCATTCTAGGAAGACCCTTCCTAGCAACTGGACGAACTCTCATTGATGTCCAACAGGGGAAATAACCCTGAGAGTCAATGATGATGAGTTTAAGTTGAATACTGTCAAAGCCATGCAGCATCCAGACACATCAAAAGACTGCATGAAAGTTGATCTTATTGACTCTTTGGTAGAAGAGATAAACATGGCTGTGAGTCTCGAATCAGAGTTGGAAGACATCTTTAAAGATGTTCAGCCTGATTTGGAGGATTCAGAGGAAATGAAAGAGCCTCTGAAATTTCCTCTGGAAGAGGAAAAACCTCCTAAACCCGAGCTCAAACTATTACCACCATCCCTGAAATATGCATTTCTGGGAGAAGGTGACACTTTTCCAGTGATCATAAGCTCTGCTTTAAATCCACAAGAAGAGGAAGCACTTATTCAAGTGCTAATGACACACAAGACAGCTCTTGGGTGGTCCATAGGTGACCTTAAGGGCATAAGCCCAGCTAGATGCATGCACAAAATCTTATTGGAGGATAATGCTAAACCAGTGGTTCAACCACAGAGGCGGCTAAATCCAGCCATGAAGGAAGTGGTGTAGAAAGAGGTCACCAAATTACTGGAGGCTGGGATTATTTATCCTATTTCTGACAGCCCCTGGGTGAGCCCTGTCCAAGTTGTCCCCAAAAAGGGAGGCATGACAGTGGTTCATAATGAAAAGAATGAACTGGTTCCTACAAGAACAGTTACAGGGTGGCGCATGTGTATTGACTACAGAAGGCTCAATACAGCCACCAGAAAGGATCATTTTCCTTTACCATTCATAGACCAGATGCTAGAAAGACTGGCAGGTCATGATTATTATTGCTTTTTAGATGGCTACTCAGGCTATAACCAGATTGCAGTAGATCCCCAGGATTAAGAGAAAACAGCATTCACATGTCCATCTGGAGTGTTTGCTTATAGAAGGATGCCATTTGGGCTGTGTAATGCGCCTGCAACCTTCCAGAGATGCATGCTCTCTATTTTCTCTGATATGGTGGAAAAATTTCTGGAAGTCTTCATGGATGACTTCTCAGTATATGGAGACTTATTCAGCTCCTGTCTTGATCACCTGAAACTAGTTTTGAAAAGATTCCAAGAGACCAACTTGGTTTTAAACTGGAAAAAATGTCACTTTATGGTGACTTAAGGGATTGTCCTTGGGCATAAAATTTCAAACAAGGGAATAGAGGTGGATCAAGCAAAAATAGAGGTAATTGAAAAATTACCACCACCTGCCAATGTTAAGGCAATTAGAAGCTTTCTGGGGAATGCAGGATTCTACAGGAGGTTTATAAAGGATTTTTCAAAAATCGCAAAACCTCTGAGCAATCTGCTAGCTGCTGACACACCATTTGTGTTTGACACAGAGTGTCTGCAGACGTTTGAAATGCTGAAAGCCAAGCTGGTCACAGCACTAGTTATTTCTGCACCAGACTGGACATTACCATTTGAGCTAATGTGTGATGCCAGTGATCACGCCATTGGTGCAGTATTGGGGCAGAGGCATGACAAGCTTCTGCATGTCATTTATTATGCTAGCCGTATTTTGAATGATGCCCAAAAAAATTACACAACCACAAAAAAAGAATTGCTTGCAGTGGTTTATGCCATTGACAAGTTTAGATCATACTTAGTAGGATAAAAAGTGATTGTGTACACAGATCATGCTGCTCTTAAATATCTACTCACAAAGCAGGATTCAAAAGCCAGACTCATAAGATGGGTGTTGCTTCTGCAAGAGTTTGATATACAAATAAGAGACAGAAAAGGGACAGAGAACCAAGTGGCTGACCATCTGTCCCGGATAGAGCCAATAGAAGGGACGTCATTCCCCTCTCTTGAAATCTCTGAGACCTTTCCTGATGAGCATTTGTTTGCCATTCAGGAAATACCATGGTTTGCAGACATTGCAAACTACAAAGCTGCAAGGTTCATTCCCAAGGAGTACAGCAGGCAACAAAAGAAAAAATTAATTACTGATGCAAAGTATTACTTGTGGGATGAACCCTATCTCTTTAAGAGATGTGCAGATGGCATAATCCGTAGGTGTGTGCCTAAAGAAGAAGAACAAAGGATCTTATGGCATTGCCATGGGTCACAATATGGAGGTCATTTCGGAGGTGAGCGAACAACTACCAAGGTCCTCCAATGTGGCTTCTACTAGCCTACACTCTACAGAGATTCCCGAGAGTTTGTACGTAACTGTGACACTTGCCAGAGAGCTGGTAATTTGCCTCACAGTTACGCCATGCCTCAACAAGGAATCTTGGAGATTGAGTTATTTGATGTATGGGGTATTGATTTCATGGGGCCTTTCCCACCATCATACTCAAACACTTATATTCTGGTGGCAGTTGACTATGTATCAAAATGGGTTGAGGCCATTGCCACACCCACCAATGATACTAAAACAGTGCTGAAGTTCCTCCAGAAACATATGTTCAGCAGGTTTGGTGTTCCCAGGGTACTAATCAGTGATAGGGGCACTCACTTCTGCAACAAACAGCTTTACTCTGCCATGGTCCGGTATGGGATTTGCCACAAGGTGGCGACTCCATATCATCCACAGACAAATGGGCAAGCTGAAGTCTCTAACAGAGAACTAAAAAGAATCATGGAATGGACTGTAAATACCCGTAGAAAGGATTGGGCACGAAGCTTGGATGATGCTCTGTGGGCTTACAGAATAGCATTCAAGACTCCTATAGGGACCTCTCCATACCAACTTGTGTATGGTAACTGGTAAGGCATGCCACCTGCCCGTGGAACTGGAACATAAAGCCTACTGGGCAATCAGATTCCTAAACTTTGATGCCAAATTAGCTGGAGAAAAAAGATTGCTCCAGCTAAATGAGCTAGAGGAATTCAGATTCACTGCTTTCGAAAATGCCAAGCTTTATAAAGAGAAATAAAAAAAGTGGCATGACAGAAAGCTGTCATCTAGAATCTTTGAACCAGGACAAAAGGTTCTGTTGTTTAACTCTAGGCTCAGGCTATTCCCCGGGAAACTGAAGTCCCGGTGGAGGGGACCATATGTGATTACAAGTGTATCACCATATGGTTATGTGGAGCTTCAAGATATTAATTCTGATAAGAAGTTCATTGTTAATGGACAGAGAATCAAGCACTATCATGAAGGCAATGTTGAGCAAGAGTGCTCAAGGCTGAGGCTAGATTAAAAACTCAGCAAAGTCCAGCTAAAGACAATAAAGAAGCGCTTGCTGGGAGGCAACCCAGCCATGGGGCATCACTTCCTCTAAGCATTTTGCCCTATTCTTGATTTTATTTGTTTATATAAAGTTCAATAATACTAAGGTAAAGAGTCAATTGTATAAGTTCACAGGGTTACAGAAGGATTCTGCACACAAAACAGAGAAAAAGAGCTCACTGGCAAGAAAACGCCAGTAATAGTCTGTTTTGGGCGTTCAACGCCCAAAAGAAGCATCCACTGGGCGTTGAACGCCAGTAAGGATAGCCATCTGGGCGTTAAACGCCAGAAAGAAGCATCTTCTGGGCATTGAACGCCAGAAAGAAGCTCCTTCTGGGCATTTAACGCCAGATTTACAGCATCCTGGGCGTTCAAAAAAACGCCCAGTGACAAAGGAGTTCCTGGCGTTCAACGCCAGAAAGAAGCAACAGCTGGGCATTGAACGCCCAGGAGAAGCAGCAGTTGGGCGTTGAACGCCCAAAACATGCAGCGTTTGGGCGTTCAAACGCCAGGATGGTGGGGAGGAGGTAAATTCGTTTTTTCTTCATATTTTTCATTTTAATCTTAATTTTCATGTTTCAATTCATGATTTCTTGCATAAATATGTTACAAACCCTGATTTCTAAAATCCCTAATTTCAAAAAACCCTTCTTTAAAAATATTAAATGTATCTTAATCCACAAGCACAAATCCTTTTTTTCAATCCAATTCAACTCTTTTTCAAAATTTTCAAAACAAATCTATCTCTTTTCATTCAAAAATCTTTTCAACTAATCAATATCTTTTTCAAATCTCCATATTATCTTTTTCAAAAATCCAATTTTATCTTTTTCAAATATCTTCCATATCTTTTAAATTTTAAATTATATCTTTTCTTATCATACTTTTTTTTTTAAATCATATCTTCCATCTTATCTTTCTCCCTATTTTCGAAAACCCCCCTCCCTTTTAAAAACCCATTCGGCCTCCTTCCTCTCATCCACCATCCTACACTAGCTCTCCTTCTATCCCTCTCCTTTCTTTTTTTTTGCTTGAGGACAAGCAAACCTCTAAGTTTGGTGTGTTTATCCGTGATCACTAAACCATACCCACTAAGATCATGGCTCCTAAAGGAAAACAACCCACTCCAAGAGGCAAGAAAGAGAGTGTTCCAAAACCACTTTGGAATCAAGGGAAGTTCTTAACTAAAGAACATTCAGACCATTATTACAAAATAATGGGTCTAAGATCAGTGATCCCGGAAGTTAGATTCGATCTGAAAGAAGATGAATATCCGGAGATCCAGGAGCAAATTCGAATCAGGAACTGGGAGATCCTAGCTAATCCTGAAACGAAAGTGGGAAGGAATATGGTCCAGGAGTTCTATGCTAATATGTGGCAAACAGACAAGCAAAGACTATCTGGATCTGCTCTCTATGACTATCGGACCTTGGTCAGAGGAAAGATTGTTCATACCCACCCTGACAAGATCAGGGAGATCTTAAAGCTACCTCAGCTGAAAGATGATCCAGACTCCTTCAATAGGAGAATGATGAGAACAGACAAGGGCCTGGATAAGATTCTAGAGGATATATGTATCCCTAGAGCCAAGTGGACCACCAGCACGAAGGGTGTCCCAAATCAACTCAAAAGAGAAGATCTCAAACCAGTCGCCAGGGATGGCTGGACTTCATTGGGCATTCTCTGCTGCCCACTAGCAACCATTCTGAAGTCACTATTAGAAGAGCAGTGATGATCCATTGCATCATGATGGGAAAAGAAGTGGAAGTTCATCAACTGATTTCAACTGAATTTTACAAAATTGCAAACAAAAATTCCAAAGATGCCAGGTTGGCTTATCCAAGCTTGATTTCTATGCTCTGCAAGGATGCTGGAGTAAGGATGGGAATAACTGAGTATATCTCAGTTGAGCGACCAATCACCAAAGCATCAATGGAAAAATAACAAGCACAGGATGACCCCATCAAGAAGAGAACACAGGAATTTCTCCCAGAAATCCCTCAATCTGAATACTGGGAGTATCTTGAAACATTTATTACCAAGATGCAAGAAGCTATAGAACAAATAAAGAAAGAACAGAAGGAACAAAGTAGCATTCTTTGCTATTTGCTTAAAGAACAGGAGGAGCAAGGGCGTGATTTAAGGGAATTGAAGCGCCATAAATTTTCTCTTGAAGGACCAAGCACCCCGCAGATTAGAGGAACATCCACTTCCCAGAACAAAGGTTGTTAAATTCCAATCTTAGCCTTAACTCTGTGATAACTGTTTTTATTTTAGTTTTACCTTAGGAGTCATATAGTAGTAATTAGTATCTATATTTTTGATTTTATCTCCAATTAAGCTATAATTTAATTTTATCATCATCATTAAACATGAATAAAATAGAAGAATTTCTTTAGAATAAGAGGCAATATTTTTCGAGTTTTTAATAAGATAAATTCTAATTATTTACATGTGGTGGCAATGCTTTCTGTCTTCTGAATGAATGCTTGAACATTGCATATGTCTTTTGAATTTGATGTTTAAGACTGTTAAATATGTTGGCTCTTGAAAGAATGATGAACATGAGACATGTTATTGATAATCTGAAAAATCATAAAAATGATTCTTGAAGCAAGAAAAAGCAGTGAATACAAAAGCTTGCAGAAAAAAAAATATAGAGAAAGAAAAAGAAAAAGCAAGCAGAAAAAGCCAATAGCCCTTAAAACCAAAAGGCAAGGGTAATAAAAAGGACCCCAAGGCTTTGAGCATCAGTGGATAGGAGGGCCTAAAGGAATAAAATCCTGGTCTAAGCGGCTAAACCAAGTTGTCCCTAACCATGTGCTTGTGGTGAGAAGGTGTCAAGTGAAAACTTGAGACTAAGCAGTTAAAGTCAAGGTCCAAAGCAAAAAGAAGAGTGTGCTTAAGAACCCTGGACACCTCTAATTGGGGACTTTAGCAAAGCTGAGTCACAATCTGAAAAGGTTCACCCAATTATGTGTCTGTGGCATTTATGTATCCGGTGGTAATACTAGAAAACAAAGTGCTTAGGGCCACGGCCAAGACTCATAAAGTAGCTGTGTTCAAGAATCAACATACTGAACTAGGAAAATCAATATCACTATCTGAATTCTGAGTTCCTATAGATGCCAATCACTCTGAGCTTCAATGGATAAAGTGAGATGCCAAAACTGTTCAGAAGCAAAAAGCTACTAGTCCCGCTCATCTAATTAGAATCTGAGCTTCACTCAAAAACTCTGAGATATTATTGCTTCTTAAATTATTTGTATTCTATTTTATTTATCTAGTTGCTTGAGGACAAGCAACAGTTTAAGTTTGGTGTTGTGATGAGCGGATATTTTATACGCTTTTTGGGGTTAATTTCATATAGTTTCTAGTGTGTTTTAGTTAGTTTTTAGTTTATTTTCAATAGTTTCTAGGCAAAATTCATATTTCTGGACTTTACTATGAGTTTGTGTGTTTTTCTGTAATTTCAGGTATTTTCTGGCTGAAATTGAGGGAGCTGAGCAGAAATCTGATTCAGGCTGAAAAAGGACTGCTGATGCTGTTGGATTCTGACCTCCTTGCACTCGGAATGGATTTTCTGGAGCTACAGGACTCCAAATAGCGCACTTCTAATTGCGTTGGAAAGTAGACATCCAGGGCTTTCCAGCAATATATAATAGTCCATACTTTGTTCAAGGATAGACGACGTAAACTGGCGTTCAACGCCAGTTTCATGTTGCAGTCTGGCGTCCAGCGCCAGAAACAAGTTACAAGTTGGAGTTCAACGCCAGAAAAGGATCCAAAGCTGGCGTTGAACGCCCAAAACAGCCCTATGCACGTGATTAGCTTAAGTCTTAGCCCCAGCACACACCAAGTGGGCCCCAGAAGTGGATTTCTACACTATCCATCTTAGTTTACTCATTTTCTGTAAACCTAGTTTACTAGTCTAGTATTTAAACAACTTTTAGAGACTTGTCTTGTATCTCATGACATTTTAGATCTGAACTTTGTACCTTTTGACGGCATGAGTCTCTAAACTCCATTGTTGGGGGTGAGGAGCTCTGCTGTGTCTCGATGAATTAATGCAAGTATTTCTGTTTTCCATTCAAACATGCGTATTCCTATCTAAGATATCCATTCGCACTTCAATATGAATGTGATGAACATGACAATCATCATCATTCCTCCACGAACGCGTGCCTGACAACCACTTACATTCCACCGTAGAATCAATGAATATCTCTTAGATCTCTTAATCAGAATCTTTGTGGTATAAGCTAGATTGATGGCAGCATTCAAGAGAATCCGGAAAGTCTAAACCTTGTCTGTGGTATTCCGAGTAGGATTCAAGGATTGAATGACTATGACAAGCTTCAAACTCGCGAGTGTTGGGCGTAGTGACAGACGCAAAAGGATAGTAAATCCTATTCCGGTACGATCGAGAACCTGCAGATGATTAGCTGTGTGGTGACAGCGCACCTAGACCCTTTTCACTGGAAGGATGGATGGTAGCCATTGACAACGGTGATCCACCAACACACAGTTTGCCATAGGAGGACGTGCGTGCGTGAATCAGAAAACAGAGGAAAGCAGAATTTCAGAAGACAAAGCATCTCTAAAACTCCAACATATTCTCCATCATTGCATACAAGTATAATTTGTGTTCTGCCCTTTTATTCCTTGCAATCAAATTTGATAAGTGAATTATTTTATTGTTTTCCTGACTAAGAGTTACAAGATAACCATAGATTGCTTCAAGCCAACAATCTCCGTGGGATCGACCCTTACTCACGTAAGGTATTACTTGGACGACCCAGTGCACTTGCTGGTTAGTGGTACGAGTTGTAAAAAGTGTGATTTACAATTTTGTGCACCACTTGCATAATTTAAATTTGTGTTCTAATGAACTTAGTTTTGTGTGCTGATTTCTTGTTGAAACTAAAATGTCCTATGCCCTTACCTGGTTACCTACTATACCTGAGACAGAGTCTAATATGTATTATTATGTCTTGTTGGTGGTTTTATAATTTTATTTAATGAGATATGTTTGAGTAATGAATAACAGAGTTTGTGTGATTTTTGATAATATTGGACTGCAAACTTTGCTGGAATTGGATATGGAGGTGTGCTCAACTACTCATACTCATAGTAGGTGCAGACTAAATTTAAATTAAAGCTTCATAATAAGTGCATTTCGTATTCAAGTACATGAAATTGTGCATACTCAAGTTTAGATTTTGATTTGATTAAATTGAATGTTTATGCTTATTTTGTATGAAATGATTTTGTTAGGAAGGAATGGGGCGGTCGGAGATTATTAAACGATGTGTTTCTTTTTATGAAATGATGAGATCGAAGCATGATAATTTGATTTTGAACTTTGTTCTTACATTATTTGTGTACTTTAGGAATAGAATTAGTGGGGAAGTGTCATTAGGCGGAAGAATGAATACTAGAATTAGACGTGATGCTTTAGAGTGTATTATTGGTGAGGGTGATAGGAATTGTATTTGGGAGTTGAGAATGAACACAAATGTCTTTGCTAATTTGTGCGAGTTGCTTCAAGTCTAAGGAGGACTTCGTGAGGATGGTCAAGTAAGCTTGCCGGAACAAGTTGCAACTTTTTTAATTATCTTAGCTCATCACAAGAAAAACCGTAGTCTACAAGTTAGATTTTGTAGGTTTGGGAAAACAGTTAGTAAGTATTTCAATAAGGTTTTAAAGGCTATTATACGTATGCAAAACTTCTTATTCACCAAGGCCTCACCGGTTGAAGAGGATTGCATAGACCCAACATGGAGAAAGTTTAAGGTAAACCTAAATGGATTATGTATGTAATTTGTTTTAAGCATGGAAGGATTGTCTATCTAAAAGTTGTAATTTTTTGTGAATTATAGGGTTTCTTGGGAGCATTAGATGGCACTTATATAGAGGTGACAGTCCCCGAGTCTGATAAGTCAAGATATTGAACAAGGAAGGATAAAATATGTACTAATGTCCTAGGAGTGTGTAACCGAGATATGAGCTTTGTTTATGTACTTAGTGGATGGGAGGGATCGGCATCTGATTCAAGAATACTTCGAGATGCAATCACTCGTGGTAATAGTCTCAAGATACCTCATGGTAATATCTAATTTATAAGTCATAAGTTAGATTTTGACATTAAGCTTGACTGCACAATAGCAAAGCTTATTTTGTTTGTATGTAATGTTTATAGGTAATTATTATTTAGTGGATGCGGGTCACACAAATGGTCCTGGGTTCCTAGCATCATATAGAGGCACTCGCTATTATGTTAGAGAGTGGGCTCAAGGAACACGTGCACCTCGCAACTACCAGGAGTATTTTAATAGAAAGCATTCTTCTGCTATGAATGTCATAGAGCGATACTTTGGGTTACATAAGAAGAGATGGTCAATTTTAAAAAGTCCTAGCTTTTACCCTATAAAAACACAAAATCAGATCATAATTGCTTGTTGTCTGTTGCAAAATTTTATTCGGAAAAACATGGATATGGATCCGGAAGAGCAAACTAGCTTCTTAGATGAATTTCTGCCCGTCGAAGAGGAAGCACCAGATGAGTTGATCGATGTGGTTGAAAATACGAATGAGTGGACACAATAGCGTGACAACATTGCAATTGAGATGTACGAAGAGTGGCGAACTAGTCGTACGGAATAGGAAAGCTTATAGACCCAACTTGAATCTCCTTGTTTAATTTGGCATGAAACTTGTGATGTAATAGCTAAATTTGTGTTTGCAAGACTTTCTACTGTGTTGTTGAACTTTTTGTCATTGAAATTTTTAAATGGTTATTGTAAGGCTTGTTTGTAATATTCATAATTATTAATATGACTAATTATTGCGTTGTTTGATGTAATTTGTTAGTCTTCTATTATCATAAGTGATGTTTGATTTTAAGGGATTGTACAACTTATTGCATCTTACATTTCTTCTTAGGTGACAATGGACAAACGCATGTGGACTGATGAAGAAACTGAAGCATTTGTTGGTTTTATGGAGGAGTGTGTTATTGACGGTTTGAAAGCTGATTGTGGACAATTTAGACTAGGAACTTTTGAAAAATTAGCCTTGAAAATGTTGGAAGCTGACGAAGCATTTTTCTATCGGTAAAGAAATATAAGAATATGATTGCGTTGTAAGTATAGCTTCTAAACCAACAGAAAATTCTTTCGTACAAACGTTTTGGTTGTCACAAGTAACAAACTCCTTTTTTTAAAATTGATAACCGAAGTATTTAAACCTCGGGTCGTCTTCTCAAGGAACTGCAGGGAGGTGTTCTTATTAATGGTTATGAGCCTTGTAAATTGGGGGTTTTGAAGGTAAGGAGCCAGTAATTTAAATGACAAGTAAAATAGATAAATGACTATAAAATAAACTCTTGGCAAAGTATGAAAATTCGGAAGTCCTATCCTAGTTATTCTTATGAGAATTGAGTTTAACCCCACTAGTCATCTGCGTTCTGCTCAAGGCGCGCGTCCGCGTCATCCATGCGTTCGCGTCACTGCCAGTTTCTTCAAAAACTCCATTTTGTGCTTTCCTTCCATTTTTGTATGTTTCCTTTCCATCCTTTAAGTCATTCATGCCTTAAGAGATCTGAAACTACTTAACACACAAATCACGGCATCGAATGGTAATAAAGGGTAATTAAAATTGATAATTTTTTAAGCATAGGAAACATGTTTTTCACATATATCACATAATAAGGAAGGGAAAGTAAAACCATGCAATTTACATGAATAAGTGAGTGAAGAATTGAATAAATCACCTAAATTGAGCACAAAATATATCATAAAATATGGGTTTATCAACCTCCCCACACTTAAACAATAGCATGTCCTCATGCTAAATCCAAGATAAAGAATAAGGTAAGGTTAATGTGGTGGAATTTCATGCAATGCAATCTATTCTAAATGCAACTACCTAAATGAATCATGCAATTCTAGTTATTATTCACTTGTATATAAAACTTACATGTAGTTAAATTAATTCATATCCTCAAGGAATCATATATGCATAGCCAAACCTTAGATAATGTTAAAGCACTTTTACAATTGAGATAAGTAAAAACATTTCACAAACTTGCAAGACACTTAACAATTAAGCAGAGATATATGGTGATGAGCTATTGAACCCTCATTGGGTTTTGTGTTTACTTTCTAGTCACTCAGTATTTATTGGGTTAATCACTCTATTCTTTTTCTATCCTTACTTTCTATAACTTTGTTCTTCATCTAACCAATCGACAAATATGGAATACAGACATACAAAAATCATGAGGTCTTTTTCAAGGTTGTAATGGGGCCGAGGTAAAGGTAAGGGTATATGTATAAGGTTAAATGAGCTAATAAGTGAATTCTTGATTAGTCTAAGATCTCACCTAACATACATACTTTATAAATCAAAGTTTCTTAACCTATTTGCCCAAATTTTCCCTCTTTGTATTGCAAACTCATGTATTAAATTTAATTTTGTCCCATGTGCATTGATTCTTTTTATTTTGCATTTGGGGAATTTTTGTATCCCCTTATTTAAATACTGAAAAATTTTTTTTCATCAATGCACATGGTAATTCAATTGTCTTGATTTCACATGAGCATGCTTCCCAAATTTGTTTTTGAAACATCTTATTCTTTTTTTTTTAAATTCCTACCTTGTTTCTATCATCCCATGTTCCCATAAAATTCTCCACACTTAAATAATACACAATATATATCTTAAGCTAACCAAGGATTCAACTTGGAATTTTTATTTTGTTTTTTTGCTTAAGGCTAGTAATGTGGTTATAGAACAGAAGGGGATTTAAAAAGCTCAAGGGAGCTAATAAGGGTGATGTAAAAGGTAGGCTGATTTGGGACAAGTGAGGAAAAATTCAAATGATAGCCTCAATCATCTCTTGGCATGTATCTATATTCTATATTGGACATATAGATTAAAACAAAGTAAAGAACATCAGAATGAAAAAGAAGGGCAAAACACACAGGAATGAAATTTATGGTTTGAATGTAACCATATAATTAAGCTCAAAACTCACAGGCTGTGTGTTCTCCAGCTCAAAAATCATATATCAGTTATACATGTCATGCAAGTAAAAATTAAGAGTTCCCATTATTCTCAATGTAAATCTTAGGGTGGCTTTTTTTTTAAATCTTAGTGTTCCTCCTTGATGAAATGTTGTTAACTAACTAATATGTAATGCTATATATACAAGGTGTGTGGATTGTTTGATTATGTTAAAGTTTTTACTCCTTTTATTTTCAATTAAATCAAACTATTATATGCTAAAAGGGTAAACTTTATACTAATGAATCCACATATTCTATAACTAATAAGTTTAGAATTTCAAACTAAACTAAATGTCTAAGGTATAAACTAAAGTGCAAAATGCGGAAACAAAGTAAAAATATAGTAAAAGAACAATGTATAAGTACTGAAAAAAATAAAAATACAGAAAAATAAACAAAATAAGATAAAAAAGGAGTCTGTAGTGGTTCACCAAAAAGATACGCCAGGGATGGCGACCTCCCCACACTTAAAATGTAGCATCGTCCTCGATGCTCACTCAAGCTGGGTGTGAAGGAGTGTCATCACTGGAAGGATGGGCTGCTAGAGTCTCTGAGGTGGCCTGAAGGTCTGCAGACTGGATGAGGGTAGGAGGATCTGTCTGCTGCAGGGGAGGTTCGGGTAGGGTTAATGGTGGAGGGGGGTGGGTAAGAAGGGGGGGGTGAGGGTTGTGGGTTTAGGGGGGTGGTAATGGTGGGAGGTGGCGCTGGTGGCGTGGTGGTAGTGGTTAGCCGCGGTGGGGGGGGGGGGGGAGGGGGGCAGTGGTGGTTGACGGGAGGGGAGAAGAGAAAGAAAAAGAAGGGGAGAAAGAAGAGAGGGGAGTGTCGGTGGTGTGGTACGGTGGTGGTCGGGGCTGGTGGTCGGGGCTGGGTGGTTGGGTGCGGTGGTGGTGGTTGGGGAGGGTGGGTTGCAGAGAAGAAAGGAAGAAGAAGGGGGTATGGGGGGCGCGACGGGTAGGGTTTCGCGTGATAGGGGGTTAGTGATTTTGAATCCACGCGAACGCGTGGAGCACGCGATCGCCCACGCGTTCGCGTGGCTAGGGTGAAATGGGATTGACGCGGTCACGTGATTGATGCGATCACGTGAGTTGGGGAAAAGATGGATGATGCAGACGCGTGAGGCACGCGACCATGTCGCTGAAAATTGTGCTAGACGCACACTTCCAGCATCGTTTCAGCGCAACTCTCTGTCTCCATTTAGGGGGCCATAATATCCATGCGACACGGACGCGTCGCTCACGCTTTCGTGTGGGATGGATGTTTTGCAAGTGACGCGTTCGCGTCAAGGATGCGAACGCGTGGGCCGTTTTGTGCTAAACGCACACCAGCTGCATGATTCCAGCCCAGATTTCTGGGCGTTGGACTTTTACGCCGATTTCCAGATCACGCGTTTGCGTGATTGACGTGGACGCGTGGGAGGTATTTTCGCAACTAACGCGAACGCGTTAGCAACGCGGTCGCGTCGTGCACATTTTTTTTATATGCAATTATGTAATTATGCAGTATGCAATGCTAATGAATAATATTCAGGTTCAATGAAAATAATATAAAATAAAAACAAACAAAACGAAATAAAATTGAAACAGGAACGATCATACCATGGTGGGTTGTCTCCCACCTAGCACTTTTAGTTAAAGTCCTTAAGTTGGACATTGGATGAGCTTCCTGTTATGGTGGCTTATGCTTAAATTCATCCAGAAATCTCCACCAATGTTTGGAATGCCAACAGCCTCCGGGGTTCCAAACTAGGCATGTAAAGCTTTTGAGCAGCTTCAAACAGATTCTCAGGTTCCCGGAGTGACGAATGTCAGAATAGATTCCAGGATCCCAAACTTTACTTTTAAATTCGCTTTTGTCTTGACCTATATTTTTCCATCTGGACGGTTTAGAAATTGTATTCTCACCAAGATGACCAAACGTCTTCTGAGACCCATTCAATTGAACTTGGTACCAATCCTTGCACTTCGAATTGAAGCGCGGAACCTTACTGAATCTTGCACACCAATTCTAAGTACGAGCCATTTCTCTCTTATTTTTAGAGCCGGAGAGAGCTTTAAGCTGGCCATCTGTTTCAAGCAAGCCATATTCAAGTGGAAAAGTAAAGATAAAGGTTAAGGATTGTACCCACTTGAAGCTTGTATTAGGTGGTAATGGCCTTGGGATAGGTGTTTCCAGTGGTTCTATAAGCTCTACTCCCTGGTATTCTTCTGTGAATTCCTCCACTTCTTTGCAAAATTCTTCAACTGCAACTGCGTCCTGATCAAAGTCTTCTATGTCTTCATCGTCACTCAAGTCATACGTTGGAGGTTGAGAGAAATCTACCTCGACGTCATCTTCATATTCACTTGGATAAGGTTCTTCAGGCTCAAGGAGTTCAGTTGCGGATGCAAGTTCATAACTAGGAGAGCTTGATTCATGATCATCACTGCTTGTGGAATCAATTTCTTGGTCTGTTCCGTCCAATTTTTCAAAAGGTATATACTTTGGAGGTTGTGCACTATCCTCCTTGGCATCAATTTCGAACTTCTCAGCGGAATCCTTTACAGTTCTCGATTCCCATGGAGGTTCAGCATCTCCTAAATCTTCAACCACTTCTTCCTCTACAACTATCATGGCTTCTTCCAATTGTTCCAATACAAAGCCATGCTCCTTATTGTCCACTGAAGTTTCTAGTGTCTCCTCCATGCTACGCTCTTCTTTAGATTCGCTACATGTAGCCATGGGAGTACTTTGAGTGCTCAGATGTCGGGAAGCTATTAAATTTACTACCTCGGTTAAGGCAGTAGTGAGTTCCAATACGCCCCTTTGCATATTCGCTTGCCCTTGAAGGAGAACACAAAGTTTGTCATTCATTGGAGGTTGGGGTGGGTATGAGGGCTCATTGGTTGGGGAAGAGGGTTCAAAATAAGAATGTAGTGGTTCTTGGGAGTAATTGGATTGGAATTGTGGTGGATAAGGGTCATACGGTGGTGAATGGTGAAAAGGAACTTGTGAGTGTGGTGGTTCAAAGCTACGTTGAGAGGATGGTCTATAAGCACAGGGTAGAGCTTGTTGGTAATTACAAGGGGGTCCACCATATCTATCAGCTTGGTATGCATTGTAGAGTGGTCCTTGCCCATGATATCTTGGAGGGTGTTGTTGCCTAAAGGGTTGATCAGATCCTCTTGGCTCCATCCATCTTTGACTGCCTAGACCTTGATGCATATTCCTGTTATAGCTTCCACTCCTTTCAACAAATTTAGAACCAAACTCAAAGCGAGAGGGGTGAGAATTCATAGTAGCTAATAGAAATAAAAGAAAACAAAAACAAATAAACAATTAAAAGAAAAAAAAATATTTACAATAACCAATAATAAGGCACACATTTGCAATTCTCCGGCAACGGCGCCATTTTGACGAAGCATTTTTCTATCGGTAAAGAAATATAAGAATATGATTGCGTTGTAAGTATAGCTTCTAAACCAACAGAAAATCCTTTCATACAAATGTTTTGGTTGTCACAAGTAACAAACCCCTTTTTTTAAAATTGATAATCGAAGTATTTAAACCTCGGGTCGTCTTCTCAAGGAACTGCAGGGAGGTGTTCTTATTAATGGTTATGAGTCTTGTAAATTGGGGGTTTTGAAGGTAAGGAGCCAGTAATTTAAATGACAAGTAAAATAGATAAATGACTATAAAATAAACTCTTGGCAAAGTATGAAAATTCGGAAGTCCTATCCTAGTTATTCTTATGAGAATTGAGTTTAACCCCACTTAGTTAACCTAAAGCAAAGGAAAGTCAACTAATTAGTTAGATTCCCAAATCCTAGCCAACTCCTAAGGAAAGACTAGAGTTAGTGGAATTCCAGTCAATTAGAGGAATTAATCAACAATCACGATAAGTTTAATAACTAAAGAGCCTCCAGTTAATCAATTAGATCCAAGAATATAAAAAAAGCTAAATAAGAATCATAAATCTGGAATACCTCAATTGCATTTAATAAAAGGAAATTAATCCAAAAATATAAAGAGTTCATAAGCCAATTTGGCAACATAAGTAATTAAATGAGAGCATTAAAGTATCTAAAAGTAAAAGAGAAATATAAAGTAAAACGAAATATTAAACCTGATGAAGAGTTGAAATCTTAAATCCTTTAAGAGGAATCCTAATCCTAAAACCTAAGAGAGAGGAGAGAACCTCTCTCTCTAAAAACTACATCTAAACTATGAAAAGTGAATTATTGAAGGCCCTCTCCATGAATGGATGCATTCCCCCACTTTATAACCTCTAATCTGTGCTTTCTGGACTTGGATCTGGGCCAAAAAGGGTTTCAGAAATTGCTGGAAGCGTTTTCTGCAGTTTCTGGTGCGTGGTGTCTGTCACGCGTCCGCGTGGGTCACGCGGTCGCGTCATTTAGAATTTTACTTATCACGCGTTCGCTTCGGTCACGCGTACGCGTCATCTACATTCTGCTCAAGGCGCGCGTCCGCGTCAGTCACGCGTTCGCATCGCTGCCTTTTCGCACTGGGCATGCGGCCGCATCGTCCATGCGTTCGCGCCGCTGCCAGTTTCTTCAAAAACTCCATTTTGTGCTTTCCTTCCATTTTTGTATGTTTCCTTTCCATCCTTTAAGTCATTCCTACCTTAAGAGATCTAAAACTACTTAACACACAAATCACGGTATCGAATGGTAATAAAGGGTTATTAAAATTGATAATTTTTTAAGCATAGGAAACATGTTTTTCACATATATCACATAATAAGGAAGGAAAAGTAAAACCATGCAATTTACATGAATTAGTGAGTGAAGGATTGAATAAATCACCTAAATTGAGCACAAAATATATCATAAAATATGAGTTTATCAGAAGCATTCCCAACTTGTACGGTAACCGCCAGGCATTGCAAGAATAAGCATAAGCGACTGAAGGAGAAGTATCAATATGCCTCTGAGATGCTGGATTGTAGTGGATTTGGGTTGAATTCTGATAAACAGTGCGTAGATGTTGACAGTAGAGATGTTCTTGATGCGTGGATGAAGGTCGTTAACAAACTTACTTGAAATTATTTTAGTTGTGACTTTAGAATATGTATACTAACTTCTGTAAGTTTCATCACAGGCACACCCAACCAAATTTTATACTCCTGGTAAGCCATTCCCTTTGTTCCACCGATTATAGGGTATATTCGGAAAGGATCGAGCCACGAGTGCAGGTGCAGTCAGTAGTTTTGACGCACAGGAGCAAGTTCAAGAGGAGGAGGACGATCATTGTCCAAGTTTGGACGATTTTGGAATGTCAGTGATGAACGAAAGATTGATGGTTTAGAATTCACAATAAATTCTCGTTGCAAGTATAGTTTCTAAACCAAGCAATAATCCTTTCATACAAAAACTTGTTTGTCACTTAAGCAAACCCAATAAAATTGATAACCGAAGTATTGAAACCTCGGGTCGTCTCTCAAGGAATTGCAGGGAAGTATGATTTATTATTGGTTATGGAAAAAGTATATTTATGGGTTTTTGAAAGATTGAACAGGGAAATTAAATAGCAGGAAAATAAATTAATAACTAGAAAAACTCTTGGCAAGGTATGAGAACTGGAAATCCCATCCTAGTTATCCTTATCAGGTGTGATGAGAATTGTTATTGCTCCCACTTAGTTAACCCTTACTAAATAAAGGAAAGTCAAGTGGACTAATCAATTTGATTCCTCAAGTCCTAGTCAACTCCTATGGAAAGACTAGCTTTAGAGGGATCCAAATCAATCAGTAATTTCCAATTTTCAATCAACAACTGTGTTTGACAACTCAAGTGTCACCAATTACTCAACCAAAGTCAAAAGGGAAAAATCCAAATTATTTATATCATAAATAGAAGAAAACAATCATAAATCTGAAATACCTCAAATTGCATTTAAACATAAATTCAAATCTAATATGGGAAGGTTCATAAGCCAAGTTGGCAACATAAGTAATTAACAAGTAAAAGCATTAGAGTAAATAAAAGTAGAAGAGAAACATAAATTAAAGGAACATTGAACCTAGAATGAAGAAGCAATCCTAAAATTAAGAGAAATCCTAAATCCTAAATCCTAAGAGAGAGGAGAGAGCCTCTCTCTGTAGAAACTACATCTAAAACCTAAAAGTGTGAATTATGAATGTTGTGTTTGAATTAATGGATTCTCCCACTTTATAGCCTCTAATCTGTGTTTTCTGGGCTGAAAATTGGGTCAGAAACAGCCCAGAAATTGCTGAGAGCGTTTTCTGCAATTTTCTGTACGTGGCATCCGTCACGCGTGCGCGTCGTTTGGAGATTTTTCTTGCCACGCGTACGCGTTAGTCACGCGTACGCGTCGTTTGTGCTCTACGCCAGGTACTCGTCCGCGTCGTCCATGCGTGCGCGTCGCTGCCATTTTCTTCAAAACACCATTTTTTGTGCGTTCCTTCCATTTTTGTGTGTTTCCTTTCTGTCCTCTAAGCCATTCCTGCCCTAGGAAGCCTGAAAATACTTAACACACAGATCACGGCATCGAATGGTAATAAAGGATAATTAAAATTAGTAAATTTAAGGTCAAAGAAACATGTTTTCAATCATAGTACAAAATCAGGAGGGAAAATGTAAAACCATGCAAATTATATGAATAAGTGAGTAAAGAATTGATAAAAACCACTCAATTTGAGCACAAGATAAATCATAAAATAGTGGTTTATCAACCTCCCCACACTTAAACATTAGCATGTCATCATGCTAAGCTCAAGAGAAGCTATAAGAGAGTGAAGGGGAATGGTAAAACTTATGAAATGCAACCTATCTATATGAATGCAACTAAATGCAAAAATACTTCTACCTACTTGGTTAAAAATAAACAAGTTCTTCAAGACAAAAATAAATCAGACTCCACTAATTTAAATCACAGAATAAAGACAAGTAAACTTGTAAGAAGACAGCTCATGAAAGCAAGGAACATAGAATCAAGCATTGAACCCTCACTGATGGTGTATATGCACTCTAATCACTCAAATGTATGGGGTTAATCACTCTATTCTTCTCTAATCATGCTTTCTAAACTTTGTTCTTCATCTAACCAATCAACAAAAATTTAATGTACCAATGCAAACATGATGGGGTCTTTTTAGGGTTGTAATGGGGCTAAGGTAAGGGTGAGGATATATGTATGGCCAAGTGAGCTATAATATGAATCTTTAATTAACCTAAGCTCTTCACCTATGCACACACTCTATGTACTTCTAAAATCATGCCTAGCTACCCAAAATTTCCACTTTTGCATTACATACTCATGTATCAACTTTTCTTTAATTTTATCACATATGCATTGATTTTTTATTAACTTAACATTGGGGTAATTTTGTCCCCTTATTTAATTACTTATTTATGCTGGAAATATATATTTTTATTTTTTTCTTTTTTTTCTTTTTTTATATAAAAGCAAACCATAACATATCAATGCACACGGATATTTGATTTTTTCTGGTTTCACATGAGTAGGTGCCCAAATTCCCAATATTTTATCATTTAAATACTGTACACTTTCATTAACCCAAGTACCCACAGTTTCCCCACACTTAGTTAACACACTATCTTAAGCTAACCAAAGATTCAATTGGGGTATTTAATTTGTTTTTCTGCTTAAGGCTAGTGATGTGATAAAATATAGAACAAGGGGGATAAAAAGGCTCAAGGTGGCTAACAAGGGTGACATAAAAGGGTAGGCTGTTTGGGATAAGTGAGCAAAAACAAGTAATGGCCTCAATCATATGCAAGCATGTAAATACACTAAATAGTGGACATATAGAATGGAACAAAATAAAGATCACAATTATAGAGAAGTAAACACACAAGAATTAAAATATTATGGTTAAATAGTGTAACCATGTAATTAAGCTCAAATCTCACAGGTTGTGTGTTCTAGCTTTAAACTATGTTCCAATTTACAATCTTCAAACAATTTTAACACAAAAAATTTTAATTTAAATTAGTGAAATACTATAAAGTCTTGAAAAGAAACTCATTATTTTAACCAAGCAGTGGTGAAATATGCACAAAATCAAGAAAATATGCAATCAAACATGTAAATGCAACAATGAACTAATAAAGAAAATAAGACATTGGTGTTGGGAAGAAAATAACTAACCCATGGAGATCGGTATCGACCTCCCCACACTTAAAGATTGCACTATCCTCGGTGCATGCTAAGATGTGCAAGTGGACGGGTTGCTTCACAGCTAGTGCTCTTTTTGTTCCTTTCCTTGCTAGTGGTTTGGGAGTAGCTTTCTCTTTACCCTTCTTGGTGGCCATCCTGAAAAGGGAAAAAGAAAGTAACTTTTAAAGCTAAGGTTTAGAGCAAGGAAGGGGATGGTACAAGTGATAATCAATGCACGGTAAAGAAGGATGTCATTAACACATGGTCGCGACTACATGTGAGAAGTTCATCAATGTAAATATAGCAACTGCATGTGATGGTAAGTAGATGCAAGATGTTTATTGGCATGCTGGCAAAGGCATGAGTAGCATAGATCAAGCATTAAATGCCTAATTTGATTACCAACTCTTTCAAACTAACAACCTGTTTGTATTGACAATTATTTTTAATGAATTATATATAAAAAGGGGTTTTGTGAAAAACAGGTATTAGAGTAGAAGAATAAAATAATTAAATATGCACAATGCCATACGGGCTTTTTTCGCAAACACTTAGCATGCATGGTAAATATGTTATGGAAAGTATTGAATTTGAACATGCAAATAACCCTAAAATAATTAATAATTGTCAAACAACTTCTAAACAATCCACAAGAAATTATAGAAGAAAATAATCACCCAATTAAATTTTTAACACCAATTAAAATAATGTAAAAAGAAAAAAAAGAAAAAGAAAACATATATAATGAAAGGAAAAAGAAAAAGAAGAAGAAAACATAAATAAAAATAATGATGGAAAGGTAAGAAGGGAAGAAGGAAAGAAAAGAACCTTGATGATGATGATAAAGGAAGAAGGAAGAAAGTAGAAAGTGAGAAAAAGTAAAGAAGGATAAAGGAAGACGAAAGAAATAAGAAGGGAGAAGAAAAATTAGGATTTGGGGAAGAAAAGATAAGATATCTGGCACTGATTTGGATAGGCTATGCGGCGCATGCGACGCGGACGCGTGTTCGCGTGATTCGCGTTATTTTCAGATGACGCGGACGTGTGGGTCATACATTCGCGTGAAGTGATTTATGCTATTGGCGTGGGTGCAGCCTCGCGCACGTGCAACATTCTGTTTTGTTTGCATAATGCCAAAAATTCGGGTGACGTGTGCGTGTGGGTGACGCGCACGCGTGGATGGCCTCTTTTTGAAAAATGACGCGGACGCGTGGGGTACGCGTTCGCGTGATAGGGCTTGTGCTTCTAGCACCATTCCAGCCCCACTCCATCATAACTCTCTGCCATATACCTCTTTACGTCGATTTTGCAGGGTCACGCGTGCGCATGGGTGCTGATTTTTCAAATGACGCAGACATGTAGGGCACGCGTTCATGTGGGCATGCTTGTGCCTAAGGCACGCCTCCACGCTCCCGCGTGACTCTCTGCTTCTTTTCTTCCTTGTTTCGAATGCAGCTATGACGCGGACGCGTCAGCAACATTTGCGCGTCGCGTGCGAATTCTTTTTATGCAATATGCAGAATGCAAAATGCAGAATGCATATGACTATGCAGAAATTATGAATGAACACGAATGAAAATAAAACTAAGAACAAAAAGGAAAGAATATACCATGGTGGGTTGTCTCCCACCTAGCACTTTTGGTTTAAGTCCTTAAGTTGGATGTTTGGTGAGCTCCCTGTTATGGTGACTTGTGCTTGAACTCATCCAGGAATCCCCACCAATGTTTGTAATTCCAATGGCCTCTGGGATCCCACACTAGTTGCATAAAGCCTTCAAGCAAGTTAAAGCAAGTGACAAGGCCCCAAGAGTGTTGATTGCCAGAATGAATTCCGGGGTTCCAAACCTTGCTTTTGCACCCGTCTTCTTGTTGATCATCATTTTTCCAACCGGGTGGTAAGCAGTCCGAATTCTCACTGAGGCATCCAAACAACTTCCTAGACCCATTCAATTGAGAATTATACCAACCCTTGTACTTCAATTTGGAGCATGCAACCATATTGAACCTTGCATGATAACTCTTACTACTAACCATCTCCCTCTTACTCTTATAGCAACAAAGAGCTCTAAGTTGCCCATCCGTCTCAAGCAAAGCATATTCAAGTGGGCTAATTAAGCTTAGAGATAAGAGATTTACCCACTTGACTGAAGGAATGGATGGTGATGGCTTTGGGGGAGAGGTCTCCAACAACCATGGCAAAGTGATTTCCAGCTCCATTCCCTTGAGCTCTTCCTTGACAACTTCCACCTCCTTGTAAGCTTCTTCAATTTTAACCTCTTCCTCTTGGTAGCTTTCTTCCAATTCGATCTCTTCTTCATTGTTCACCAAGTGCAATGGAGGTTGTTCTTCTTCTTCTTTAATCTCCATGTCAAGTCCAATGGGAGAGGATTCAAATGTAGATAAGAATTCATCAATGATTGAATCCATCTCTTGATCATCCCCTTCAAAGTCTTCAACCATGATATGCCTTGGAGGTTGTACACCCTCCTCAACATCAAATTTAAACTCCTTAGAAGGGGGTTCTATGAATGGGCTTTCCCATGGACATTCTGCATCTCCTAAGTCTTCGACCACTTCTTCCTCTTTAACGATTACGGATTCCTCCAATTGTTCCAATACAAAGTCATGCTGCTCACTATCCACCGGAGTTTCTAGTGTCTCCTTCATGCTACGTTCTTCATTAGATTCTCCACATGAAGCCATAGGGGTTGCTTGAGTGTCTGAACGTCGAGAAGCTAATTGATTTATTCCTTGCTCCAGTTGATGAAGGGTTGCATGAAATTGATCAACTATTTTCTTGAGGCGAGCCTGTGATTCTTGGGTCGATGGATATGGACATGGTGCATATGGCAGTGGTGGTTCTTGGGAGTAATTGGATTGGAATTGGGGTGGATAAGGTTTAGGGTCATGTGGAGGTGAATGGTTGTGGTTGGCTTGTGAGTATGGTGGTTCAAAGCTATGTTGAGGAAGTGGTTCATTGGCATATGATGGGGTTTGTTGGTAACTACAAGGGGGTCCACCATATCTATCATCTTGGTACGTACCTCGGAATGGCTCTTGACCATAGTAATTTGGTGGAGGTTGGTTGTCACGAAAAGGTCCACCATAACTATTGTCTTGGCATGCATTGTAGGATGGTTGTTGGTTATAGCGCATTGGAGGGGGTTGTTGCCAAGAGGGTTGATCAAATCCTTGTGGCTCCTCCCATCTTCGATTGTTTTGACCTTGATGCATGTTCCTGTTATAGCTTCCATTCCTTTCAACAACATTAGAACTAAACTCAAAGCGACGGGGGTGAGAACTCATAGTAACTAATAAAAATTAAAAACAAAAATAAAAACAAATAAACAAGCAAAATAAAATATTTACAATAACCAATAATAAGGCACACAATTGCAATTTCCCGGCAACGGCATCATTTTGACAATCAGGTTCTTGCTAGTTAACCCTTACTAAATAAAGAAAAGTCAAGTGGACTAATCAATTTGATTCCTCAAGTCCTAGTCAACTCCTATGGAAAGACTAGCTTTAGAGGATTGATAAACTACTATTTTATGGTTTATCTTGTGCTCAATTGAGTGGATTTTATCAATCTTTCATACACTTATTCATATGATTTGCATGAGTTTATGTTTTCCTTCTTGACTTTGTGCTATGATTGAAAACATGCTTCTTTGGTCTTAATTTTGATATGTTTAATCTTCTCTTATTACCATTTGATGCCTTGATATGTGTGTTAAGTGATTTCAGGGATTATAGGGCAGGAATGGCTTGGAGGATAGAGAGGAAGCATGCAAAATGGAAGGAATACAAGAAGTTGAAGAAATTGCTAAGCTGTCCAGCCTGACCCTCTCGCACTAAAACGACCATAACTTGAGCTACAGAGATCCAAATGATGCGGTTCGAGTTGTGTTGGAAAGCTAACGTCCGGGGCTTCGCAACGATATATAATTTTTCATATCTGCCCCAAAGCCAGGTGACACGAACGCGTGAATTACGCGGACGCGTGACCTGGCAAAGTGCAATCCGCACAAACGCGTGGACGACGCCTCCGCGTCACTTTGCTGCGTCCTATACGTACTAGAAATCACTGGGAGCAATTTCTGGGCTATTTTTGACCCAATTTTTGGCCCAGAAAACACATATTAGAGGCTATAAAGTGGGGAATGCATCCATTCATCATACAACATATATTCATGCATAGTTTTAGGTTTTAGATGTAGTTTTCTAGAGAGAGAGGCTCTCTCCTCTCTCTTAGGTTTTAGGATTAGGATTCCTCTTAAAGGATTTAGGATTTCAAATGTTTCTCAGGTTCAATATTCCTTTTATATTTTTATTTATTCCAATGCTTTTATTCGTATATGACTTATGTTACCAATTTGGCTTATGAACTCTTTATGTTTAGATTGATTTTCTTTTATTAATGCAACTGAGGTATTTCAGATTTATGATTCTTATTTAGCTTTTATATTCTTGGCTTTAATTGATTAATTGGAGACTCTTGAGTTATCAAACTCATCGTGATTGATAATTGTTATTTTTGCTAATTGAATTGAATTCTAATAACTCTAGTCCTTTCTTAGGAATTGACTAGGACTTAAGGATCAAACTAATTAGTCCAATTGACTTTCCTTTGCTTTAGTAAAGGTTAACTAAGTGGGATTAAAACTCAATTCTCATCACCATCGATAAGGATAACTAGGATAGGACTTCCAAATTTTCATACCTTGCCAAAAGTTTTAGTAGTTATTAATTTATTAATTCCTGCAATTTATTTTGCTTGCTCAAACCTTTTCAAAAACCCAAAAATACTGTTTTTTATAACCAATAATAAATCATACTTCCCTGCAATTCCTTGAGAAGACGACCCGAGGTTTGAATACTTCGGTTTATAAATTTTATTGGGTTTGTTACTTGTGACAACCAAACGTTTGTACGAAATGGATTCTTTGCTGGTTTAGAAGCTATACTTGCAACGAGGATTTATTTTTAGAAAATTCTAGATCGCGCAGGAATCCCGATCGTCAAAATGGCACCGTTGCCGGGGAATTGCAAACGTGTGCCTTATTATTGGTTATTGTAAATATTTTCTTTTGCTTGTTTATTTGCTTTTATTTTTGTTTTTAATTTTTATTAGCTACTATGAGTTCTCACCCCTATCGCTTTGAGTTTGGTTCCAATGTTGTCGCAAGGAATGGAAATTATAACAGGAACGTGCATCAAAGTCAAAATGATCAGAGATGGAAGGAGCTACGAGGATCTGATCAACCCTTTCGGTAACAACACCTTCCACAGTACCACAAACAAAGACCGTCCCACAATGCATGCCAAGACAATAGTTATGGTGGATCTTTTCGTGACAACCAACGTCCACCAAATTACTATGGTCGAGAGCCATTCCAAGGAGCGTATCAAGATGATGGATATGGTGGATCCCCTTGTAGTTACCAACAAGGCCCACCACATGATTACGAACCGCCTCCTTAACATACCTTTGGACCACCATACTCACAAGCCCCCTACTACCGAACACCATCACATGATTCTAACCCTTATCTACCATACCAACCACCCTATGAGCCATATGATCCATACATAGATCCATCCCAATTCCAACCCAATTACTCCCCAGAACCACCACCTCAATATTCACCATCTCCATATCCTTATCAAAAAGAACCACCTCCGTATTATGAGCCCTCTCTCCCAACCAATGAACCCTCATATCCACCCCAATCTCCAATGGATGACACCCTTCATGTTCTTCTTCAAGGGCAAGCAAAGATGCAAAGGGATGTACTGGAACTCGCGACTGCCTTAACCGAGGTAGTAAATAAATTAGCTTTCCAACATCTGAGCACTCAAAGTACTCCCATGGCTACATACGGAGAATCAAAAGAAGAGCGTAGCATGAAGGAGACACTAGAAACTTCAGTGGATAATGAGGAACATGGCTTTGTATTGAAACAAGTGGAGGAAGCCATAATAGTTGCAGAGGAAGAAGTGGTTGAAAATTTAGGAGATGCTGAACCTCCATGAGAATCTAGGATTGTAGAGTATCCTTCCAATAAGATTGAAATTGATGTCAAGAAGGCCAGTGCACAACCTTCATGGCGTATTCCTTATGAAGACTTGGATGGGATAGATCAAGAAGTAAGATCCCTTGGTGATGAGAATCACGCATCAAGTCCTCCTGGTGATAAATCTACATCCGCAAACGAACCCCTTAAGTATGAAGACTCTTCTCTGATTGAGTCTGCAATTGATGTGGAAGTAGAAGTCCTTCGAAAAGGATGGACGGGAGTTGAGTATGCTTTGTCAAAAACGGAGACTTCTCCACCTATGTTGTCGTCTACTCCTTCACTTGAGTGGGTAAAACTTATCTCTGCTCGTTTTTATATCCCACTTGAGTACGGTATTCTTGAAACGGACGGCCAACTCAGGAAGCTTTGTGGCATGAAGCGTAAGAGGAGACTGTTTAGTGGTTGAAGTTGCAAATCCAGGCTCATCAAGGTTGATATTTCAAGAGTTAGATATTAGGACCCGACTGGTGATAATTTGGTTAGATCTAAAAGAAGAGTTTGGTACTCCGTAGAGAATTCATATTGCTTACCACCCGGATGGATTCATGATGATCAATTTGAAGACGGGTGTAGAAACAAGATTTGGGATCCCGGAATACATGAGGATCAAATTTGGGAGCTCAAAGCTTCTGAAAAACCCCATCAAAGCTTGGAAACTTTACTTTGAATAGATAGAGCTTTATGGAAATCCAAGCATTGGTGGAAGTTTCAGGATGAGTTCAAGCACAAGCCGCCATTACAAGGAGCTCACCAAATGTCCAACTTAAGGACTTTAACTAAAAGTGCTAGGTAGGAGACAACCCACCATGGTATGATCGCTCCTTTTCCAATTATAATTTTATTTAGTTTTGTTTGTTTTTGAGTTTTATTTTATTTCATTGAACCTGGAATAATTCATAACATCTGCATACTGCATTATGCATTTTGCATAAAAAAAATTTTTTTTTGCACGCGACGCGTAAGCGTTGCTGACGCGTCCGCGTCACAAGTGCATTAGGAAGAAAAGAAAAGTGAACAGAGAGTCACGCGAGAGCGTCGCTGGAGGCATGCCTTAGGCACAAATATGCCCACGCGACCGCATCACCGACGCGGCCGCGTCATTTGAAAAATAGCTTCCCCACGCGTCCGCGTCACCCACACAAATGCGTGGCTCTGTAAAATCGACGTGAAGGGATGTATGGCAGTATGTTGGGCTGGAATGGGGCTGGACTTGTGCTGGAAGCCCAAGCCCTCCCACGCGAATGCGTTCCCCACACGGCCGCGTCGTTTTCCAAAATGGCCATCCACGCGACCGCGTCACCCAAAAATTTGGCGAAAAGAGTTTCGAACAGAGAGTTGCGCGAACGTGAGGCTGCACTCGCACCAATCACACAAATCAGGCCACACGATCGCATGACCCACGCGTCCGCGTGACCTGAACTTATCGCACACCACGCGACCGCGTCACCCACGCATCCGCGTCGCCCGCGTCGCACAACTTATCCTGATCAGCGCCAATTATCTTATCTTTTCTTTTCTAATCCTAATTTTTTTTCTATCTTTTCTTCTTTCTTCTTTCTTTCTTACTTCATCTTTTTAACTTCTCATCCCTCTTCACTTTCATTCTATTTTATTTAATTTATTTGCATACTTTCATCCATTGCATTTTAATTTTGGGTATATTTTTATTTTCTTTTCTAAAATTATTATTTTTTCATTGGTGTTAAAATTTTCTCATTCAATTATTACATCTTTTTGAATTATTCTGGTGCTTCATGACTTGTTTTATTCTAATTGGGTATTATTATTCATAAGTCAATACTAATTTTTATAATACTGATATTCCTTTTGCATTGATATGCACTTACACTATTTTGCATTACCCACACCCTCTTCCCCATTGTTGCAATTCTTGCACTGTTGATATGCCGTATGCTTCTACTATTTTCTCACTGCATGTTGTAGCTACCATGTAATTGAGACCTTTATTATTTGGCATTACCAACCCATATTTTATTTATTTTTCTTATCTTTATTTCTAGGTTACTTTTCTCCCTTTTCCT
Source organism: Arachis hypogaea (assembly GCF_003086295.3). NCBI lineage: Eukaryota > Viridiplantae > Streptophyta > Magnoliopsida > Fabales > Fabaceae > Arachis > Arachis hypogaea. The sequence goes on from NC_092048.1 coordinate 107,640,292, forward strand.
CTTCTTTCAGGATGGCCACCGAGGAAGGGAAATGGAAGAACTTCTATATGGGGAGACAGGCAAGTCAATCTGCACAATCTATAGAGAAAGGCATCAGTTGGAGCAGCCCGTCCACTTGTACATCTTAGCATGCACCGAGGACGGTGCAACCTTTAAGTGTGGGAAGGTCGATACCGATCTCCATGGGTTAGTTATTCTCTTCTCAACACTAATGTCTTATTTTCTTCATTAGTTCATTGTTGCATTGCATAATAGATTGCATGTGTAGTTGATTGTTTGCATTTAAATACTACTTGGTTGAAAAATAATAAGTTTCTTTCTAGGACCCTATTTTTGAATAAAAATTTCACTAATTTAAATAAAAAAATTTAAAATTTTCTATGTGTTAAATTTATTTGAAGTTGTATTTGGAACATGATTTTTGAGCCAAAGAACCTACAACCTGTGAGATTTTGAGATTAATTACATGGTTACATTAGTTAACCATAAATATTTTATTCTTGTGTGTTTTCTTCTCTATAATTGCAATCTTTACTTTGTTCCACTCTATATGTCCATTATTTAGTGTATTTACATGCTTGCATATGATTGAGGCCATTACTTGTTTTCACTCACTTATCCCAAATAAGCCTACCCTTTTATGTCACCCTTGTTAGCCACTTTGAGCTTTTTAACCCCCCTCTATTCCATAACCACATTACTAGCCTTAAGCAGAAAAACAAAATAAAAATCCCAAGTTGAATCCTTGGTTAGCTTAAGATAGATATTGTGTATAATTTAAGTATGGAGAATTTTATAGGAACATGGGATGATAGATTTGAATAAGTTATTTGAAAATTTGGGAAGCATGCTCATGTGAAATCAAAATAATTAAATTACCATGTGCATTGAAAAAAAAATATTAAGTAATTAAATAAGGGGATACAAAAAAAAATAATATTACCCCAAATGCAAAATAAAAAAAAATCAATGCACATGGGACAAATTCAAAAATAAGTTTGATACATGAGCATGTAATACAAAAGTGGGAAAAGTTTGGGTAGCTAGGTAAAGCATTTTAAATTATATAAAGTATGTATATGTTAGGTGAGATCTTAGACTAATCAAGGATTCACTTTGTTAGCTCACTTAGCCTTATATATATATATATATATATATATATATATATATATATATCCTTACCTTTACCTTAGCCCCATTACAACCCTGAAAAGACCTCATGATTTTTGCATTGGTATACTAAATATGTGTTGATTGGTTAGATGAAGAACAAGGTTGAGAAAGCATGACTAGGGAAGAGTAGAGTGATTGACCCTAGACACTTGAGAGTTAGAGTGATATACACTACCAGTAAGGGTTCAATGCTTGATTCTATGTTCCCTGCTTTCATGGGCTGTCTTCTTACAGGTTTACTTTTATTTTATTGTATAATTTGAATTAGTAAAATCTGATTTATGTTTGTCTTGAAGAACTTATTTACTTTTAACCAAGTAGATAGAAACATCTTAGCATGTATTTGCATTCATATAAATAGGTTGCATTTCATACATTCTACCATTCCTCTTCACTCCCTTATAGCTTCTCTTGAGCTTAGCATGAGGACATGCTAATGTTTAAGTGGGGGGAGGTTTATAAACCACTATTTTATGGTTTATCTTGTACTCAATTGAGTGGATTTTATCAATCTTTCATACACTTATTCATATGATTTGCATGAGTTTACGTTTTCCTTCCTGACTTTGTGCTATGATTGAAAATATGCTTCTTTGGTCTTAATTTTGATATGTTTAATCTTCTCTTATTACCATTCGATGCCTTGATATGTGTGTTAAGTGATTTCAGGGATTATAGGGTAGGAATGGCTTGGAGGATAGAGAGTAAGCATGCAAAAGTGGAAGGAATACAAGAAGTTGAAGAAATTGCTAAGCTGTCCAGCCAGACCCTCTCACACTAAAATAACCATAACTTGAGCTACAGAGGTCTAAATAATGCGGTTTTAGTTGCGTTGGAAAGATAACGTCCGGGGCTTCGCAACGATATATAATTTGCCATAACTACCTCAAATCCAGGCAACGCAAATGCGTGGATCACGCAGACGCATGACCTGGTAAAAGTGCAATCCGCGCAAACGCGTGGACGACACCTCCGCGTCACTTTGCCGCGACCTGTACGTACCAGAAATCGCTGGGGGCAATTTCTGGGCTGTTTTTGACTCGAAAAACACAGATTAGAGGCTATAAAGTGGGGGAATGCATCCATTCATCATACAACATACATTCATACATAGTTTTAGGTTTTAGATGTAGTTTTCTAGAGAGAGAGGCTCTCTCCTCTCTCTTAGGTTTTAGGATTAGAATTCCTCTTAAAGGATTTAGGATTTCAATTTTTTATCAGGTTCAATATTCCTTTTATATTTTTATTTATTCTAATGCTTTTATTCGTATCTGACTTATGTTACCAATTTGGCTTATGAACTCTTTATGTTTAGATTGATTTTCTTTTATTAATGCAACTGAGGTATTTCATATTTATGATTCTTATTTAGCTTTTTATATTCTTGGCTTTAATTGATTAATTGGAGACTCTTGAGTTATCAAACTCATCGTGATTGATAATTATTATTTTTGCTAATTGAATTGGATTCCAATAACTCTAGTCCTTTCTTAGGAATTGACTAGGACTTGAGGATCAAACTAATTAGTCCACTTGACTTTCCTTTGCTTTAGTAAAGGTTAACTAAGTGGGATTAAAACTCAATTCTCATCACCATCGATAAGGATAACTAGGATAGGACTTCCAAATTTTCATACCTTGCCAAAAGTTTTAGTAGTTATTAATTTATTAATTCCTGCAATTTATTTTGCTTGCTCAAACCTTTTCAAAAACCCAAAAATACTGTTTTTCATAACCAATAATAAATCATACTTCCCTGCAATTCCTTGAGAAGACGACCCGAGGTTTGAATACTTCGGTTTATAAATTTTATTGGGTTTGTTACTTGTGACAACCAAACGTTTGTACGAAAGGGATTCTTTACCGGTTTAGAAGCTATACTTGCAACGAGGATTTATTTTTAGAAAATTCTAGATCGCGCAGGAATCTCGATCATCAGGGATCCAAATCAATCAGCAATTTCTAATTTTCAATCAACAGCTGAGTTTGACAACTCAAGTGTCACCAATTACTCAACCAAAGTCAAAAGGAAAAAATCCAAATTATTTATATCATAAATAGAAGAAAACAATCATAAATATGAAATACCTCAAATTACATTTAAACATAAATTCAAATCTAACATGGGAAGGTTCATAAGCCAAATTGGCAACATAAGTAATTAACAAGTAAAAGCATTAAAGTAAATAAAAGTAGAAGAGAAACATAAATTAAAGGAACATTGAACCTGGAACGAAGAAGTAATACTAAAATTAAGAGAAATCCTAAATCCTAAATCCTAAGAGAGAGGAGAGAGCCTCTCTCTAGAAACTATATCTAAAACCTAAAACTGTGAATTATGAATGTTGTGTTCGAATGAATGGATTCCCCCACTATATAGCCTCTAATATGTGTTTTCTAGGTCAAAAATTGGGTCAGAAACAGCCCAGAAATTGCTAAGGGGGTTTTCTGCAATTTTCTACACGTGGTGTCCATCACACGTGCGCGTGTGTCACGCGTGCGCATCGTTTGGAGATTTTCCTTGCCACCGACATTTGTGCTCTACACCAAGCACGCGTCCGCGTCGTCCATGCGTGCGCGTCGCTGCCATTTTCTTCAAAACGCCATTTTTGTGCGTTCCTTCCATTTTTGTGTGTTTCCTTTATGTCCTCTAAGCCATTCCTGCCCTATGAAGCCTGAAGATACTTAACACACATATCACGACATCGAATGGTATTAAAGGATAATTAAAATTAGTAAATTTAAGGTCAAAGAAACATGTTTTCAATCATAGCACAAAATCAGGAAGAAAAATATAAAACCATGCAAATTATATGAATAAGTGAGTAAAGAATTGATAAAACCCCTCAATTTGAGCACAAGATAAATCATAAAATAGTGGTTTATCAGTCAGCAAATGTAAGTTTTCATGAAGGACAAGGAGTAGGTTCACACTTTGATGCTGGCGCAGCTAGCGGAAGGCATTCAGGAAAGAAGCGGAAGCAAAATGATATTCTAGAGAGGATGGTTGAACAAGTGCAATTTTTTACTGCTGAACAAGGAAGGAATGCCCAAGTTCTTGCTGATGCTATATCTGGGGTGAATGAGAAGTTCATGGTCGGTGAGAAGCTTGAACAGCTTGGATTCGATAACGATGATGTGGTGCAAGTTGTGGTAAAGTTTTCTAATAATGCATAGATGGAGAAGGTTTTCAGGGGGTTTGAAGGATTCTCAGAAGAGTTGTTATGTGTGATCCATTCTCAATTAGAATAAGTGGTTGTAGTTAACGATTCTTGTTGAACATAGTTAGGATGATTTAGTTATTTTTATGAATTCAATAACTAGTTAGGATGATTTAGTTATTTTTATGAATTTAGGATGATTTATTTTTATGAATTCAATAACTTATTAGGTGAAATGTCCTAATTCACAAGTTATTATTAGATTCTGACTTTTCAAATTATTGCTTCATAAATTTTCAAGTTAATATTAGATACTGAATTTTCAAACTAATGCTTCATGAATTTATATTGATAAGTTCAATATGCTAAATTCATAGTCTCCTACCATCTATGTTATTAGCAAGTTGTTATTCCCAACTATATTAATGCTTTGTATGAAATTATGGTAATATACCATTTTAGTTGGATCAAATTTTGCAGTTGTTTTGTTTGGAATTAGGTAAAGAATACAAGAATTTTCCAAAACAGCCAATCTAATTTCAAGAATTCAACGTCAACAAACCAGTCAATCTAATTCATTTATATACATGCTTTTACAACATGTTTACAAATACAAACAAATTACACACAAATACTCCTACTACAATTTAAAACCCAACACTATAACTTAATCTGTAGTTCCTTTTGCCTTCAAAAGATTTTGTGATGCATAAGTTATGTATCCACTAGGTTTCTCACTTGTATATCATTAGCTTGCTTGGATTTCTCACTGGTGTGCTCAATGAAGTTTGAATGTCTCGAAATAGATGATAGCGTATGTAGCAGATCTGTAGATGAAATAAATTTAACTTCAATTCTAATCCAAAACAGCTTGAAGTTTGATTGTAGGATTTTAGCAAAAGAGAATACAAAAGCATAATGGTTAAATAGAACACAAGTAAAAGAAATATAGTGTGCATAAAGAGCTTAGATATTTAGTAAATAGAGATCTCACAATGGACTTTTTTATAGCTTCAGCCCTATCATAACAAAGAAACCAAAGAAGGACCGCATAATTAACAATTGAAAGGTTAAAGTAGTGTATGCATAACTAAGCTACTTTATTTTTTTAGTTTTAATATTCAAATGCCATATTGTGCTTTGTATGTTACGTTAAAATTAACACTTAATTATAATGCGCAAAATACATAGCAAAATAAGTAATTGAAACCTGGTTTAACATATGAAAAAAGAATTATAATGTGCATTCACAAAATAAGGGCCATAAAAAGATGAAAACACATGAAACATGGTTTAACAGCAAGCAACTGAAACCTGGCACACCATATACACTAATGCAAGAGCAAGCATCAAAATAGCAAACCAAGAAATGAGAACAAAAATCACAACTTAACCACAAACCCAACCTGCAGTGGTTACTCGAATCATGTATTACGTTAAAGAGCAAACCATGAGTATAACATTTTGTCAGGTTCAAAATTGAGTTGATTAAATTCGACTTCAGCTAACAAAATTGTAATGAAACAAAATTATCTTCTTTTTTAGCTCTCAGTGACATAATTGCAAACATTTGGCAGACTAAAATAATTGCAACCAATAAGCATATCAACTGCAAGCAATTTTGGTTCTTGAAATACAATGAAAAACAGCAAACACATGACTAGGTTATGTGCTCTAAAACTCAATCACCATGTAACAATTTTCTCCTTTTAAATTTCAAACACCACAAACTCAAAATCACTCACTGTGGAAACAACTTTTCAAATCATGACTTTATTCAAAGTTAACAACGATGCTAACTATCTCATATCAGTGTCATCATCGAATCATCAGAAATTTGGTGTCAAAATCATCGTAATCATCAGCTTACATACCTTATTCGGAGGATATCTCCTATTTCCAGCATCAATAGCAACCAATTTGCTCTTATCTAGTATCCCCTGCAACCAACAGAAGAAAGTGAGAGAGAGCAAGAGAGAGAGAGATCGAACGTGAGAGAGAGACAGATGGAGAGAACCATATGCGAAGCAATGGAGAAACGGTGGCAAGGCTTCCCCATCAGCGGCAAACTCGATGCCAAGCAGGAGAGTGACGCGGTGAAATTGGGTGAACTGACGGGAGACATTGAGGATTGCTCAAGGAGGAAGGGGAAATGGTTGTCTAGAGGATTGGATGAGGGTTTTATTTTTGTTTTTTTCTTTTAATTAGTAGGGATAATTTGGTCATTTTATTTATTTTAGTATCTGCATTATATTTTGAACGATATTTTACACCAAACACAATATTGAGACTTATTTTAATTTCTGTCTCTCTGTCTCTGTCTCTCAGTATCTGTCTTTCAGTCTCTGTCTCTCTACCAAACGCTACCTTATATCTCCATTTTTTGGAGGTACTGAAGGGACTAAAATTTTATGTCTCGCGACTAAAATTTTAGTTCTAGTTTTTAGCCACTAAACACAATACTGAGTCCTAATCCCCCAGTCTCAGTCCTAGTCTCTGTTATCAAATGCTACCTAATAGATTTTGTGGACATTGATATTGCAAACGATTTGTTAAGTTTAATAGTAAATGATATTTTCACTATCACTGGAGATTGAAAACTGGCAGTTCCTAAGCCAAATTCTCCCTCATATAACTTGAATCTTATTCGGTCCTTGAGAACTCTTGAATATGAATCTGCAGATTACATTGCTTGGCTCCCACAACTCTTTAGATTATTTAGTTGAAAATCTACGCATGTGGCTTGTCTTAGTTATGATCAATTGAGAATCTATAAAGTTTTAAACTAGGAACATATTAAAAAAGATGAGGTATTTTCTATGGCTAGCCAGCAATAATGCTTTTTTAACTAATCGAAACAGGTGAGAAGACACATATCTATGAATTCATCCTCTGGGATATGTGTGGATAAAGAGAAATTAGTGCTCTATAATCCATATCTTTCGAGATTGTCTAGTAGCAAATAACATTAGATTAGCACTAGCATTAGCAACTTCCTTCAATTATTTTGGGATTTACAACTACTAGAATGGATCAGTTACAATATGAAGGAAGCTACTCGTAACTTCAACGGAGTTTCGTAGCTCTATTCTTTGCTATAACTTGTTGCAACATTTGGTACCAGCATAACATCTGGAGTTTTGAAAGTTTGGACTATATTCCAAATTCATGCCTCCGTCGAAGCTTGAGCCTGGCAAAGGAATATCAGTTCTTATTGATTGAATGTTTGAATAAGAGTAAGGTTCACATGATTGAATTCTCTATTATTCACATAGATGGCATATCCTGGCCTACTGGATCCTTGGATAAAGATCAATATAGATGGATTTATTATTGGCTTAGGATCGGTAACTTGCAGTGGCTTCCTTTGAGATCACCATATGGCATTTTCATCGGTTATTCTTTGGGTTTTTCATTGCTTTTTTACGAGAATATAGCAACATCCAAGGAAAACAAACTCTAGAATAGCTCTAGAGCTTTGCCACAGCTGTTTTCATGACTCTCATGCAACTTTCCCTCTTATAGTAGTGATATAAATTTTGCTAGCAAAAGAGTGCAATGTGACACTTTATCACGTGTTTAGGTAAGGAAATAGCTATGCAAGATGTGTTAGCTAAACTTAGATGCATTTATATTCTTTACTTAGTGCTTATGATTCACTTTTTAGCACTACAAGAAAAAACCCTTGTCGCCATGCTTTTTCTTGAAGCGTGGCCAAAAGGGTCAATAGACACACTTTTATGAAGGTGGCAATTGATTAGTAATTTGGCCACGCTTTAAAGGGATCAATGGCCACACTTTTATGAAGGTGGCAATTGATTAGTAATTTGGCCACGCTTTTTCTTGCCACAGTTCAAAAGCGTGGCCATAGAAAGAGACATGCACACTTTTGAAGCATTGCGAAATGTTTTTGTTACCATCATGTGTTTAAAGAGTGCCCATTTTCTCTAACTCTTTTGGAACCCTTAAAAAGCGTAGCTACAAGGTTCTTAGTAAAAAGAATTAAATTTTCTACCACTTTTTCTCCAAAACAATTTTGTGACTGAAAGTAGAACAAAACCTTTATTCCCCTAACCCTAATTCATGTAGCAGCAGTATGCTCTCCCTCATTTTCTTCATTCGAGCACTCCTCCTCTATCCTTCTCATGCAGACATGCAGGACGAGAATAATGGTGGTGGGTTCGTCGTCGCTCTCATGGTGCCGTTGTGAGTCCCAACCACAACGCTCTTCTCCTTTTCCTCCATCCTTTTCACACAGGAGTAGTGGTTGTTCTTCGCGGCGCTCTCACTCTCTCTCCCAATAACATTCTCTCCTGTAAACCCCTATCCTTCCCTCAGGGGTGACTCTCTCTGGCAAGGCCTCCCTTGGCGCTCACTCTCTCTCCTCAATCGTCACTCCTCCTTCATGGCTCAGCACCCGTCGTGTTGCCGTCTCCCTCTCTGAAGTCGTTGCGCCGCCGTCTCCATTTCCCTCACTCATTGCACCTCCGTTTCCCTCTCTCAACCCTCCTCCTTACTACCCATTAGCGCCAACTATTGCCATGTTCAGTTGATCTGATTATTTGGTTTTGAATTTGATTTTTTTGTTTTGATTTTCTTGGTTCTTCATTTTTTCTGATTTTTTAAACTTCTATTGTTTGTTCTATTCTGATATTTGGTTTAAGGCTTTTTTTCCCCTAAACTTCTTGATATTTGGTTCTATCCTGCTGTAACTATGGTAGTGCTTAATTTGTTGCTATGTGGTGTTGAACTACTACTGCTTTGCTTGTTCTGTTCTGCTAGTTTTTCAACATCAACTATTAGCTGGTTAATTTTTTTCATACTTTAAGCATTTATGGTGTAACGACCCAACTTCTAGCACGTCATGACCAATGCTAGCCACTAGGTGCTACTTCACGGCTTTCCTTAGAGACTCTAGACCTTATATTAAATATATACATATGAGCTTGTAGCGTTAGTCGAGATTGCGTGTTAAATAGATATAACGAAATAGGTAATAGTTAAATAGATAATATCTACATGAAGCATAGAAAACACATAAAATATAATAATATCATATATATATGCCCATAGGCTCATTTAGTACATCATAGTTTGCGTCAAGTTACGTCGTTGCTTATTCATAAAAATATCCACAGATTCCATTATTTATACTAACAGGCCCCGACTCACAAGAGCTACCCTATTTTGGAACCCGTTCTAACTTATCTATATAGATATTTACAAAAGTACCAAGTCCTTTAAAAGTCTACATAGAGCAAGGGCAAAGACTACTACTACTACTACTATTACTGCTGCTGCTCATGGATATCTTGGTAGCTGAGGAAATACTGTGCTGAAGAAAGGAGAGAGTAGACACACCCATGATGTTGCTGCTTGCTTGTCCAAAAATGGAGAACTCAAAGAAGATCACGCTAGTTCCCATCTGCAGAACGACGGAAAGTAAGGGGTGAGAACCTAAGGTTCCCAATAGGGTACTACACGAAAAACCTAAAGGGTTCCACAGCCTAAGTATAAGAATTCGCGTAGTTGTGTTGGTAAGTCATGCAAACAAGTACAAGCACAAGTATGTAGTAGAATAGTAAACAAGCACAAAATACAAGAAATATAGATAAATCATAATCATAGAGAAATGCAGCAACCAAGTATGATGCATGCCTAATCCTATGCAAGCTATGAACTCATGTGTTGGTTGGCTACCCACAATCCCACGTTACCTGGGACTAAGCCCGAATATGGTTTTTCCAACTGCATACATTCTGCATATGTGCCTAATGGCAATTTGCAATCATTGTAGATCTTGACGCCATAGTATGCTAACAGTTGGAGAAACATGTTTCAACATAAAGTAGGCATCCCTACATCTTAACATGGTTCTGGTTCTATCGGAGCAGAAACTCCTCCTCCCTAGATAATTTCTTTAGATGATTCTGGTTCCGTCGGAGCAGATGCTCCTTCTCTCTAGATAATCTCTTAGGATGGTTCTGTTCCATCGAAGTAGATGCTCCTCCTCCCCAAATAATCTCTTAGCACCTTGGGGTTTACAATTTTCTTTTTTCGTGGCACTTTTTAAATAAACTTTTTCTTTAAAGGACTTCTTTGCCATTCTTTTATAAAAACTTGTGCCTGGTCTCTGTTCTTAAAATGTTTCAGCCTTGTCATATTTTATCATTTTGACCCTAGTGTCTTTATATAATTTCAAGTTTGTCCTTTTGCACATAACTTCTCTTTTTACCGTTTTCGTTAGACTTTTAGTGACGCTTTCACCACTAATATTATTACTCTACCATTTTACCCTTATATTCTTCCTAACATATCTTTTTACCTTTCATTAAGTTAATTAATCATTTTTAATTTTGTGCTTTATGCCTAAAAATTTTATTTTTTCCCTAAGCACTCTAGTTTTACCATTTAACATTGTTTAGCGTCAAAATTTTAGCGGATTAATCCTCATAGTTTTCTATGACTAAATTTATCCTAATATTTTTATTAAATTTCAATTTTTATTACTAGGGACCTAAAAGATCAATTTACCCTTTGTTAATTATTTACTTGCTCTAATTACCGCTTTTTACCATTTTACTTGTAACTTTTACTAAAATTTTTATTTAGGCATAAAAATTTATTTTAAATATAATTTTGACCCGAATAGTTTATATAGTTATTATTTTATCCCTAATGACACTAATTTTAGAATTTAACTGTTCTTTTCTTTAAATCACATTTTTAACCCTTTTTTTATCTGAAAATGACCATTACACCCGTTTTATTCTTACCTACTTGTTCTATAGGATTAAAACTATTTTTATAACTCCTTTTTAACTCTTTTTTACCCTACTTTTGTGCTCTTAGTGGTTGAAATTTTTAGAGGTGTAGTTTTTACATTTTTCTCAGCTTTTAGTGACATTTAAGGCTTGAAACTTAAACCCCAAGTGCTTCCATATTTTTTGCTGTTACCATACAAAATCTAGAGGCAAATATATTTCATATCACACATATTTAGCAAGCCAAAATAGAGATAACTCACAGAATTTTCAGATTTGCAAAACAAGAACAAATTTACCACAAGTGGCTCACATGAATACTGAAAACAAGCACAAACATATTCTAACTAATCCTAACCCTTACCTCTAATTTAATTTAGTTACTAGACCTCTCAAACACCAAAAACTTTTCTTACAAAGGCTGGAACACGTTTGGCTATGGTGCAGTTTTTGTTTGGCCAAAAGCGTCGCAAAAAGTGTTAGAATTTGATCACTTTGAGCTTGAATTTGTATAGATCCTTAGGTGTGCTCTATATGGCCTTCAAGAGAGATTTTCTAGACACATAAGAGGGCAAGAATTAATCATGATAATTGCTGAAAAAATAGAAAAGAATAGAGAAGGAACAACAACTCACATTGTTGAATTTTTGGTAAAAACGTGAGAATCAGTTAAAATGGGCAAGGAATTGTGTTTGTATGGCTTGGATTCTTGAAAAATACATGAAAAAAATAGAAGAGCTACTGGAATTAAGGCTAAAATGTAGTGGGGGAAGGTGCAGTATTTTTCTCTTTTTCTCTCAAGAATTTGGTCAAAAAGCTGGTAAAAATGCATAAGTATTTGTAAAATTTGTGAGCAAGGTTCCTTAAAATAAAAATTTAGAGTCTTATAGGAATTTATGATAGTAAAAGGGCTGAAAATTTGTGTTGTCAAGGGATACTTATTAATGAAGAAGGGGATTGAAAACTAAGAAGTTTGGTCAGCATTTGCGTGTCAAGCTTATCCACAATTAACCGCAATTAGTTACAAGGGGTTAAAAAACATAACAGAGAGGGGTGAGAGGCTGAGATAATCTTGGCTCAGAGGCTGAGAGGGAGGGACGAGTTACTTGGATGGCAAGTAAGTGGATTCAGGGTCTTTAGGAGTCGTTTGCATAATACTAGTAAGAAATTCGATTTAGGGTAACTTTTACCGTGTGGTAAAATAATTAATGACTAAGATTTATTCTTAAAGAGATAAATCATGAATAGATGGCTAATATTAATCTTGGAATATAATTACCAAGGTAGAAATTATTTTTACCACTGATTCTGAGTTTTTTGGTTGCTAATTTTTTTTCAGCACACGCAAAACTATCACTAAAAGTGAATTTCCAACTCAAAAAGTCCCTAATGAGAAAAATAAACTAGTGGCAAGTAAGTGTTTACTTTTTTTAAGTCAAATTTGACTTAGAGAAACCCTCATAAAGTCAATTTTGACCTATTAATTACCATTTTCTAATTTATTTTTATTTTTTATTACCATTGGGCCTGCCTCACTAATAATTTTTGGGCCGCGGTTCAAGATTTTTAGAAATAAGTTACAAAATAGCTAAAAAAAGTTAGTTTACCAAAAATTGGATTCTTACACGGTTAGAATTTTGATTCTGTTTAATGTTTGTTGACTCGTATTGATGGTTTGATTTAAATGTTCAAAGTTTCCAATTTTTAGGTTTTATTTTGTCTAATGGTTCATTCTTATGCAAATGTGAAAAGGGAGATATTCTATTTTTGGGTTATATTAGATTTGATATTCTATTTTGTTAGGTATGAGTGTGTATCAAGTATTGTTATGTTGAATATCAAGTATTTTTATGTTGATTATTTCTTTGATCTCATATTGTTTCTTAATGCAGGCATGTGTACAGTATGAGTGTGTATCAAGTATTGTTATGTTGATTGTTTCTTTGATCTCATACTATTTTTTGAGTATGGTATGAGTGTATGCTTAGAGGTTTATAGCCAGGTCAAAGGTAGTTCTTTCCATGGTTGCTTTGTTGTTTTCTTGTGTTATCATTATTATTCTATTTTTTGTTGATCTATTCAAGTTTAATTCTCTGAGTATATTGTGATCTATTCAGGTTCTTGTAGTGTTGTAGTATATATAAGGAGTCTTGTTTGTTATTCATATTTAGAGTTTTAGTTTAGTAGATTGAATATTACATCCTAAGAACTTTTTTTTACAACACTGTTGGATAGGTAGCTGCTGTTACTAGAAAGCATAGGTAGATCTATGCTGATAATGAAATCACAGGTTTTGGTTTATCTTTTAAGGTGAGTATTCTTGTTCTCAATGTTGTCACCAACACTAATTTCTCTACCTTGGAAGATTTCAAGGTCTCTAATTGTTCAATGTTAAGTACTATTACATTATTTCATTTCATTCCTTTCCTTTTGTTAGTTCAATTTTTAGTTTACTGATGGGTGGCAGTCTCAACTTTTTGCCAGAATTAGAGTAAGTTAATTGCTATTTATAATCTTTTTACTTTTTAACTTTTAAAATTGTCTCAGATAATTAACATGAAGGATTGTTGACAATGAAATTTTGACAGTATATTTGGAAAACTATGAACATGTAAATATGAAAATTGAAAAATCTTGGCATTAAGAACTCTTTTCCCTACTTTTCTTTGCAAACTATTATTGTAACTATAATCCCACTTGGTGTTGTTCAGCTGGGAAGTCTAAATAAAGTAAGAGTATAGTCTCTTTTTTATTATTTATTTTTGAAGTAATAGAAAAACAACAAACTAAAAGTAGTAATCATGTTGCATAGCATTTAATTGGACTTTTGCTAATTGTGGGCCCTCTCTAAATAAGGCTAGACGAATTTCATTGTCCACTTGCAGGTATACAGAAGACATGGAACTTGATACGGTGCACACGGTAATATTGACACTAAAGGAAGGGTAGGGTCATGTCCTTTCAAGTTTATACAGTAGACAAAATTTTAATGAAATAAAATCATTTACTATCTATCTACTAGGAGGGCCAAAATAAATTTTATACCATTTGAGCGTTCACTTTTGCTTTAGAGTTATGGTTTTAACTTGATGATAAGCATTTGACAAAGAGCATGATTTGAAGAAAGGTAATTTTTTTAGAGCAACTTAGTTGTAGCGTGGGCAAGAATGTCAAATTCAAAGACATATTCCAAGGACAACGTGAATATTTAGAAGAGCTAAAATAGTAATTGAATCATCAATCAAGCCTAGAAGCGTAGTTCTGTACACCACAAAAGCATAGTCTTGAATCAATTGAAAAAGCTTAATCTTTTAATTTCTCATGTATTTAGTGTCACATGCTTTCTTAATTTTAATTCTAATGCCTATGTATGTTTCATATGTTTTTGTGTGGCAGATGAAAAAGAAGTACAATCTGAAAGATTAAGAAATCAAAGACATTGTCTCCTTTTCTACAATATTTATTAAATCTGCTATCATAGCATATGAATAGCCAATATTTGCTTCATCAGGAAGATAAAATTTCTTTAAGGACTCCTAATTATTATGAATTGTATTTATATAGCGATATTATTGTTAATCAACTGTATCTTAATTGATATTTTTATCCGATGCATTTTATAACTATTTTGGCTATAAGAGATTGCTAAGGCTAATTTGGCTTGAATTCTGCTAATGTAATACTAATTTTTTAATTGATTAATTTTTTTAAATAATATTCACATATTTTTGTCGATATTTTTTATTGTTTTTGGAGCGCATTAGAGTACATGTCAAAGCACATACCAGGATAATTTTTAATTTGATTAAAGCGTGGCAATAGGTTCATATCTAGGTTCGTTTAAGAAAGCATGGTTGTATGTCCCTATCGGCATGCTTTTGAAGCGTAACCAAAACCAAACCAATGGGCACATTTCTAAAAGCGTAGTTGTTTGTCCACTTTTTGGCACGCTTTAAAAGCATAGCTACAAGGTTATACATATGGCCACACTTTTAAGCATGCCAATAGATCGACAAAAGTATGGAGATAGAGTAACCGGTACACTCACAGATGTGACCCTTTCAAAAATGTGCCGATAGCTTAAAAAGCACGATGAGGAGCTATTGCTATGCTTTTTTCCACTTTTTTGCACGCTTTAAAAGCGTGGCAATATATTATTTTTTTTTGTAGTGTAGTGTGATTTCTCTTATATTTTCTATTGATATTAGAGGATATCTTTTTTTATATATAACAATTTATGTCTAGTTTCTAAGTTTCAGTCCCTTTGATTATAAAAGGAAAAAAAAATCATAATAGGATAGGTAATAACAAATTTTCAACTACTTCATGTAGGAATTTGATGGACGGTCAGCTAATTAGAGAGAGATTCTTGTGGGCTTCACTTCTTTAATTTGCATCTTTTTCATCAATTAGAGTAGCATTAGATTAATGCTACCCCCAAGTCACAAAGAGCTCTTTTAATAGTGATTTTATCAATTATTCAAGGAATTAAGAAACTCCCAAGATCTTTCAATTTTTTGGGCAAGTTCTTTTGAATAATTGCACTACATTCCTTGGTAAGGACCATTGTTTCATCTTCTTTCCAATTCCTTTTCTTTGCCATTAACTCCTTCATAAACTTGGCACAAAGATGCATTTTTTCCAAGGCTTCAGCAAAAGAAATATTGATTTGTAATTTTCTAAATACCTCCAAGAACTTAGAGAATTGCTTATCCTTGGTCTCCTTTTGTAGCCTTTGAAGGAATGGAATTCTGGGCTTGTATTCTTGCACTTTTGCCTTCTCTGTTGCTTTCTCTTTTAGAGCTTGAATTGGAGGCGTAGTGGCGTGTTCTTTTTTATGGTTGGCTTCCTCCATGGCTTCTTCAGATTGCTTGTCATTGCATATGACTTCTTTACCCACCACCTTTTCACTTCTCAAATTAATGGCTATGCATTCTTCTTTTGAGTTTGAAATGATATCACTAGAAAAAGTATTTATGGGTCTCTCAGCAGATTGCTTGGCAAGTTGGCCCACTTGTACTTCTAAGTTTCTGATAGAGACTTCTTGATTCTTGAAATTAGCTCTAGTTTCTTGCACAACACTTGAGGTTTGTTGGATAAATGTGGATGTGTGTTGAGAGAGTTTCTCAAGGCATTCTCAAGAGGGGAGGATTTTTTAGGATTTTGGGATGGTTGTGTGGTAGGTGTTTGTTGTTGGTAAAGAGTATTAAAGTTGTTGAAGCTGTTGTTTTTTTAGCCTTGGTTTTTCCACCCAAAGTTAGTGTGGTTCCTTCATCCAAGGTTGTAAGTTTTGGAAAATGGGTCATTGTGTAATGGCCTAGAGAAATTTTCCATGTAGTTCACTTGTTCAACAGAGACTTGGTCATGGTTAAGTAGCTCACAACCTTCACTTTGAAAGACTTCATTTTGATGGTTTCCTCCACTTATGTCACAGGTGATGCCTTGTGTTCCCACTACTGAAAATTACATGTGTCTTAGTTGTTTAGTGAGAGCACTGATATATGTTGGGACATAGCCTTATTATGTGCCAAAATAATGTCTAGTGTGTCCAATTCTATCACTCTTCTCTTCAATGTTTTTTCGGAAGAATACAAGTATTGATTGTCGGCCAATATCTCAATTACTTCTAAGGCTTCTTCAGATGTCTTCATGTGCATGGATCCTCTAGCTGAGGAGTCCAGTAAATTCCTTGAAGCATGAATGATTCCATCATAAAATATTTGGAGTTATACCACTATAACATTTTGGGTCTATGGCCACGGTTTTTTTGGTCACGGTAAAAACCCGTGACCATAGACCCTATATGGTCACGGTTTTTTACCGTGACAAAAAAAAAGCCATGGTTATAATTTTTTAAAAAAGAGACCTATGGTTACAGTTTTTAAAAAAAGGGTGGCCTAAAAGGGTCTATGATCACGGTTTACGAGGGTGATCTAAAGGGGTCTATGGTCACGGTTTTTTGGGGTGACCAAAAAGGGTCTATGGTCACAGTTTTTTAAAAAAAGTGACCTAAAGGGGTCTATGATTACAGTTTTTTGGAGTGACCTAAAGAAGTTTATGGTCACAGTTTTGGGGGGTGACCTTAAATGGTCTATGGTCACGGTTTTTCCAAAAAGGGTGACCTAAAAGGGTCTATGGTCATGGTTTTAGGGATGACCTAAATAGGTCTATGGTCACGGTAAAGTGGTCTTTGGTCATGGTTTTGAGGTGTGGCCTAAAAGGGTCTGTGGTCACGATTTTACAAAAGGGTGACCTAAAAGGGTCTATGGTCATGATTTTGGAGAGCTACTTAAATGTATCTATGGTCACGGTTTTAGGAGATGACTTAAAGTGGTATATGATCATGATTTTTCAAAAAAAAAAGTAACCATAGAGTACCAATGGTCACGGTTTTGGGGAGTGACCATAGAGTACGGTTTTTCAATTTTTTTTAAACCCCTCCCCAAATGGCGTCATTTCCTCCACCAAATTCCATAATCCCTCCCACCCCCCATCCCCCCCCAACAAAATCTCCATTCCCTTACTCGTCGTTTTTCACTTAGGCGAAAAGGGTGAAGATAACCCTTGGTGCCGAAATTCCCATTCCCTCTCTCCCAGCCACGCACCCTCCTCCCCATCACGCACGGCGCCACCTCTGTTCGTGCTCCAGCCCCTCTCGTCATTTGCTTGAAAATTTAGATTCTCAGCATTTTGTCTGTCTTTTGTTTTGCATTCAATAGTATCTTCAAAGTTACTAGTATTTAATAGCATTTTCTGGCTGAGATGGTTCCTAGAAGCTAAAGTTCATGTCCGTCCATATCTTCAAAGTTAAAATTAAAATCTATGTTTTCTATTAATAATGGCAAGAAGAGAATGTGATAAAAAAAATTTGAGAATCTTAGGGATCTTAAACTTGCAATTACATGTGAAATATGACTCAAAGATGGAACTTTAATCTGAATGTACAATTGAATACTTTAACTTGTATATAAATTACTATCTATGTTGATACTTTCTTTCTTGAATATATACTTTTGATTGTCGCATACAGTTAAGAAGGGAGTTACACAATTAGAGTGATGTAGAAAGTGATGAAGGAAGTGTTGGTAATTTGAACACTGCCACAATTAACTATCTTATATGCATATTATTTATCATATTTTCTTGTAGAGTTTACAAGACATGTTCTGTAGTTGATCTCAACTTGGAGATTCGTGCTCCCAAAAGTACTCAAATGAACCATGATAAGAGATATCCGCCATGCTATGTTCATCATGGGAGGACAATCTGAAGAATTCAGCTTGGCATCCTTTCAAAATAACCGAGGTCAATGGCGTTTTATAGGTATACAATATTTTCAATCATGTGTCATATTATTGTTAAGAATGCTATCGAAGACAAGGTAATTGTTTTGAGAAATTTTGGTAATTTCAGAAGATAATAGATGAAAATGATGAAAAGCTAAAATTGCTAAAAGATAAGCACGGTGAAGTGGTATACAAGGCTGCCATAGATGCATTGATCGAAATAGAAGAATACACTTGCAGTGGAAGGTACACTGTGCCAGAAATTTGGAACTGGAAGGAAGGAAGGAGTGCCACACTGAAAGAAATTATCTAATACATTATCAGGCAATTGAAGACTCACAAGTGCAAAAGGAAGGTCTGATCTTGTAAGTATTTTTAGACTTTGTTCATCTAGTTGTGTTGCAGATGAAATTCTTGCTTGTCCTTTATCCATCATATATGTTACATTATGTTGTGAATAACATAACATGGACCCAACATAACATATATTTGCTAAGGTTTTGGTCTTATTGTCCAACATGTAACTAAGAGCATCCGAAGATATAGATTTATGGAGGAAAAATGTATGAAGTGCCTAGAGAATCATAACAATCTTCATTCCTCGAATGTAGCAGTGATGCATATCCTCTCAAGAAACCATTACTAGCACTAGCAGCACATACTTCAGCAAAATTGCTACATAAGTAGGTGTACAAAATACATGTAGAAAAATATTTACACTCTCTTTTATATACTATATACTATATATAATCTACTATATACTATGTATTTACCATACATAAAGAGAATATAGGAGAAATCTAAATAAAACTTTATTTTCTAAAATACTCTTCCGCAATCATAAAAATAAAAAATGTTATATATCATCTTAACACCATTACTATTATTATACATATTTGATTTATAAAAAGTCAGTTTAATATATGTGTGTGTGTGCGCACGCGCGTGCATGTGTGAGAACCATGATATATATATAGACATATAGTAGTTCACAACTTGGAGTAAAAATGGATTTGCTGTAGAGTAGATAAGAATTTTTCATACTATATACTGTATGTCACATGGACTTTAACATTGCTTCAATAAACCATAACAAAATATAGTGGGGATGATCAAACAAGAAAGCATTTTCAGATGCTAGAACTTTTCTTAGAAAAAGGTCCATAAATTGTATATATGTATTTTTATTTTGTTTTATAAGTTGAAATTAAGTACTGTTCAAATTAGTAGTTAAATTAATAGTGGCTGATTGCTGTTCATGTTAGTTTTACTATTGATTTATTGGCCTTAAACAAATCTACATTATAATTTAGTTTGTTAGAAGAAGGTTGATTGTTCTTGTTGTAAGTAGTATGTACTAGACTACTGTAGTAGTTAATTATGGAATTTTGATGTTGGCACACTACAAAAAAAAAGGTCCATGGTCACGGTGAAAAACCGTGACCATAGCTAGTGAAAAGGGTGACCATAGGTTTATTGTCACAGTTTTTTACCTATGGTCACGGTTTCTCCACCGTGGCCTATTCTGTCGTGGCCATAGATCTATGGTCATGATTTTTTTTATCTATGTTCACGGTTTCTATAGTCATGGTTGTAATGTTAAAATTCTGGCACTTTAGGCCAAGTTTTTTTTACCGTGACCATAGGTTAATCTATGGTCACGCGTAAAAACCGTGATCATAGCCTTATCTATGGTCACGGTTTTTACATGGTTTTTACGGTGACCATAGCCTCTATGGTCACCCTAAAACTGTAACCATGGCCTCTATGGTCAACCCACCTAAAACCGTGATCATAGCCTTATCTATGGTCACGGTGTAGCCTCTATGGTCACCCCTCCTTAAAACCGTGACCATAGCCTTATCTATGGTCACGGTTTTTCACCGTGATCATAGCCTCTATGGTCACTCCTCCTTAAAACCGTGACCATAACCTTATCTATGGTCACGGTTTTTATCCTAACCATAGCCTTATCTATGGTCACCCTATTTTAAAATCGTGACCATAATTTACTCTATCTTTTGAGATTTATTTTTTTAAAGCATATTCAGATCCCAAAATTATGATAATCACAAAATAAGTCTAAAAAGAAGAAATTCAATAAATCTAAATCATAAAATTTATATTATAAACTAGATATGTTTTTAGCCAAACAACACAAATCAAAATATGGTATAATTTATCCATTACATGTAATACCAGGTAAAAGCTCTTAAAAAATTACAAAAGACATCAAAATATTATATTGTGAAAACAAAAATATTCTCTAATATAGTACATATTCTTCTCGTCCTTTGAAAACCAAAAAAAAATTCTTCTCTAATTTGTTCGCTCATCTTGTAATGTTTTTCACCTGAAACCCAAAAAAAAAATTGAACAATTGAACAATTGATTAGAAATTAGTTACAACATGATAAATTACATTAAAAAAACACACAAACACATTAGAGTATTAGACACACAAGATCTGAAAAATCTGAAACAGTTGATCGCTTTGTTTGAGCTTGAAGCTGACAACAGATTCAATGCACGTTTGATTTTTGTAAACTAATTAATTAAGACTATATAAGAACGTTTATATTTGTTAATAAAATATATATCAAGATAGAGATAGTGTTAAATTATACTCAGTTATGCTTACAATAAAAGACCAAGAATTTAATACATGTTCAAGGGAAAACTCAAACACAACTGTTAATGTCGCAGTAACATGTCCACGAGTCCACAGTTTTAACATTTTTCAGATAACTAATCACCTATTAGCTAAGTACAAGTTCAAATTGATTTAAACCTCAACAACTATATAAAATTTGGCGATTATATTCCCTAACGTAAGCCTATTCAACCAGGCCATGCAATTTCTAAGGTGCAGACCTAACTCCCAACGAATAATTGCTTACTTCCCTATACATCGCTCGGATTATTTTCTTTAACACCTAAAAATATAGAAAACTTGCAAATAGAATAAATAATAAAATATATTCAATTTAACCAATTTTCTACTCAGAAGAAAATCGAATATACTTAACAAATACAACACAACCATTGAAGCTAAAGACCTCGAAATCTCTAAAGAGTAAATACCCAAACAGAAGTCAAAAATAAAATTAAATTAAAAATCAGGAAGATATGTTATCATACTATACTTACTGGCGCTTAAGATAGCAAAGAGCACAGTTCGCCCAATACACAGGAACATTGGGGCACAAAGTAATTGCCTTGAATTGCCCAAAATAGAAAAACAAACAATGTAATAATCCCAAGATGTTACAAATTTTTCATTTTTTTGAAAGGAAATATGATTATTGATTAATTAAAGGAAAAGGGTTAGAAAAAGAGAACAGAGAATGATACCTTCACTTTCAGCAAGGTCAGCTACTATCTTGAAGAATTCCAAGCCTTTGGTGAAAGTCTTTACTTTCCGTGTCCTCTTCAGTTTAAAAATGCTATCTTCTTTTACGAAATTCCACTCAGAAACCTAACCAGAAAATGTCAATTTCCAAAACACTTTAAGTTGAAAAAGCTTTATTATGACGATGATGATTATGATTATTACAAATAAACATGTGGCATCAAAATGTGTGCTGCATCCTCGGTCATTGGTTGCAGTTCCTTCAGATTGCATGGCACACACTTCTTATCTCTGAGACCTAACAAAGGGAAAAAAAGTTATATATGACAGCATGAACAATGAGATTACAGAATATAGTGTTTGTTAAAACTTGAGCCTTTCATGAGATATGAACAAATCAGATATCACACAAAACAAAATATCTCAAATCAATTTTCATGACACAAGAAGTTCACAGATAAACATAGGGAATAACGAAAAAAATAGAAAAGAAAAAGTATAAGTGAATTTTTTATCTAAGGAAGCATAGCTACTAGCACTATAACAAATTGTTGATTGAAGGAGATATAACTGAATCAAGCAAAGAGCGAATTATCTTTTCAGAACCCCCAAAAAATTAAAATAAACAACATGTTTTATTTGACTCATTATGAACGGATTCATTGTCAACTTCTTGTTCATCTGTGGTCTGGGGTTTTTTTTGACTCATTATCACTCTTAGGTGAACCTGTAATGGAGAAATAAAGTAATAGCAGTTAAACCATAATCTATTTGCAGTCACCTGAACTATATAACTCAAAATTTATCCCTCAGAAAGAATAATGATCAACAATGACCTTTCCATAACCTTATGTAAAGATACCTCAAAATTTTATATATATTAACAAATAAATATACCTTTATCTTCAAGCTTATCCCAATCTTCATCCCAGTCAACAGCTCCTTCCTGGATACCAGGTTGCCAACCTTAAAAGGAAAAAATTGAGTGACACCAGAGAATATAAGAATAACATAACATGAATGCAATGCAATTAGTTTTTCAAAATAAAAGAGCTTGTTGAAGAGAACACATGGACCTCCTGGCAACCACAAAGCAAGGAGAAATAACAAAGAAAACAAGTAAAAGGGGATAACATGGTAACTATCTATGTATCAATAGGCAAACTATACACTTAGCGAGAGAACAAACACTAAGTGACTTCATTCTACATGAATGGAAACAATCTTTGTAATCTTATTCGATATAGTAGAAGAAAAATGCAACTGCAAGTAACAAATAACCACAATTAAATACCCTTTTATAAAAGAAGAAATCTACATAGTCAAAAGAAAAAAATGCAGTACATAGAGCAGGATAGGACTCCACACACACAAAAGTAGAAAACATTAAAAACAATTTGAACAAGCAAGAAAATCAGTGTAACAAAGCTTCAAACTCCTTCAGCATCTATTAAAGAAGCCCTATATAAAAAAGGTCATATGCTTTACACCAAAAAGGGCCACTATGCTACTTTTAGTTTGTGTCTTGATGATTTAAGAGAAATATATACAAGGTGTGTGTAGCTTATATTGTATAATGTCCCCAGAATATTAGTGGGTTACAAGTTTGCCCTTTTTTTCATAGAATGAATGCATTTATCCATCATTTGACAACAACTACATCAGCAACTATGACAAAGAACCACAATTGTCAATGCATCATTACATTTCATTGGAAATTGATTAATAATAATAATAATAATAATAATAATAATAATAATAATAATAATAATAATAATAATAATAATAAAAAAAAAACACGAGAAAACATATTTTTTTATGACATGCGAGAATTTATGAGATTATAGAGTCTGTACATGCATATCAATGACAATAAATTTATAATTGAAAATTAACTATATCATGGTATTTCAATATTTTATAATTGCCTACCTTAATCACGAAGAGAAGACGATTCCAGAGGAGAGATCGAAGAGGAGACGAAGACAGAGGAGAGTCGAAGACACGGCGACACCACGAACTCCAATAAACCTTCGTCAGATGGAGACCTTCGGTGGTGGCGGTGGCCGTTTGTTGGTGATGATGTCAGTGTTACCGATGATTGGTTGTGCTGGTGAGGAAGAGGGATGACGGTTGGATCTGGGTCTTTGAGGCGAAGGACTTGACGTTGAGAGTGGAGAGTGTAACGGCAATTGTTTCTAATGGTAGTGGGGGCAGAGTTCTTCGTGGATGGAACTTTGGGAGGGATAGGTTAGCTAGGGTTCACTTGTATCTTTTCTAAAGAGACAATGGGATTTAGGGGTAATTGGGGATCGATTTTGGGAGTTGGAAGGAATTGAAAATGGAAGAAACGACACCAGAGAGGAGAGTAGAGAAGAGGTGGCGAGGCGGGATGGTAGTGGCGGCTCCTCCCTCTCTCACGCGCGTCTTTCACCCTCGAGCTCGACGGCTCTCTCACGTGCGACATAGATAGCAGCGGCGACGCAGCAACAGAACGCGGCGCAGTCTCCTCTTCTTCGTTGCCGAGCTATCCCCCTTCTCCCCTTGCTTTCTGCTATCTGCTGTTGTTGGTTGTATTTGGGGAGGAGGCCTAAGTTTAGGTTGGGGTTTTAATTTGGGAATTTTTAGGTTAATTAAGGTAGTGTAATTTAAATAAAATTAGGGTTAGGGTTTGAAAATTAGAATTAGGGTTTGGATTAGGATAGTATAAGAATTTAAATAAAATTAAAAAGTAGAATAGTAATTAAAAATTAACAATAATTTATTTAAATTATTTTAAAATATAATATTTATTTATCAACTTATTAATTAGTTTTAAATTTTAAATAATTTTTTATTTTAAAATTAAAAGTATTTTATTTAAGTTTTTATTTATAAAATTAAATTTAAAATTTTAATATTTAAATTAAATTATATAAATTTCAAATTAGTTTTCAATTATTAAAATTTTTAAATTTTAATTAATTTAAATTCAAATTATCAAAACTTAATTTAGTTACAAAAATATTCTTGAATAGTAATTAGGCTTAGGGTTACGGTTAAAACTATAGTACTGTAAAAATTTTAGTAAAATTAAAAAGTAGAATAATAATTGAAAATCAATCATAATTTATTTAAATTATTTTAAAAATATAATATTTTTTTGTCAACTATTACTTAGTTTTATGTTTTAAATAATTTTTAATATAAAATTAATAGTATTCAACTTAATTTTTTATTTATAAAATTAGATTTAGAATTTTGATATTTAAAGTAAATCATATTTAAAGTAAATCAAATAAAATTCTCATTAGTTTGTAATTATTAAATTTTTTGAATTTTAAATAGATGAGATATTCACTTTTAAGTCACCCACCAAAACTGTGATCATAGATCCTTTTAGATTACCCTTTCGTAAAACCGTGACCATAGACCTTTTTAAGTCACTCCCCAAAACCATGACCATAGATACCTATAGGTCACCCCAAAAACCATGACCATAGACCCTTTTAGGTCACTCTTCAAAACCGTGACCATAGACCCCTTTAGGTCACCCCCAAAAATTGTGACCACAGACCCTTTTAGATCACCCTCCAAAACCGTGACCATAGACCCTTTTAAGTCACCACCAAAACCGCGACCATAGACTCTTTTAAGTCACCCTTCCGAAAAATCGTGACCATAGACCCTTTTAGGTCACCTCCCAAAACCGTGACCATAGACCCCTTTAGGTCATTCCCCAAAACCGTGACCATAGACCCTTTTAGGCCACCCTTTTAAAAAACCGTAATCATAGACCTTTTTAGGCTACCCCCAAAACCATGACCATAGATACCTTTAGGTCACCCCCCAAAACCGTGACCATAGACCCTTTTAGGTCACCTTCCAAAACCGTGACCATAACATGTTTAGGTCACCCCTGAAAATCGTGACCATAGACCCTTTTAGGTCACCCTTTTTTGAAAAATCTGACCATAGACCCTTTTTGATCACCCCTAAAAACCATGGCCATATACCCCTTTGGCCACCCCCTAAAACCATGGCCATAGACCCTTTTAGGTCACCCTCCAAAACCGTGACCATAGACATATTTAGGTCACCCCCAAAAATCGTGACCATAGACCTTTTTTGTCACCCTTTTTTGAAAAACCGTGACTATAAATCCTTTTTGGTCACCCCTAAAAACTGTTACCATAGACCTCTTTAGGCCACCCCCAAAACCATGACCATAGACCTTTTTAAGCCACCCTTTTTTGAAAATCGTGACCATAGAGGGTCTATGGTCACGATTTTTTACCGTGACCAAAAAAATCGTGACCATAGGCCCAAAATGTTGTAGTGGCATATCTTCTTTAAATAAGAAACTCATTAATATAGACCCAGGTGTTTTAATTTGTCTCCTCTTTATATGATTCATGTTATATATTAATTAATTAATGTTAGTTAATTGCTGATACTGCATTATAAAGTATCCTCGTTAATTTATGTGCGTGATAATTAGAAGTCCATTTTATGTAAGAGGCTAAACCAAAGTATAGACATAGAAGAATACTCTTTGTATAGGCTCTGAACAAGTGAACAAGTTCTATTACATGTATATGTATAGGTTTTGGCTAAGGTTTCCTTTTTATGTGGCTTAAAACCCGTAGCAAATGCTCCTTGCTGTTTGGTGTTTGAACTTGATTTCTCTATTCTAACATGTTTATTTATTTTGCTAGCAGGAGGATATGATATGAAGAAAATATTTTTCATAGCAATATGAGATGGGGTGGGTAATAAACCCCATTTTTAGGGTTTATCCTATGCTTAATCTAGTGGATTTTACCCATTACTTTCACACTTATTCATACAATTCGCATGTTTTACAATTTCCTTCCTGATTTTGTGCTATGATTGAAAACATGTTTCTTTGGCCTTAAATTTCCTATGTTTAATCCTCTCTTATAACCATTCAATTCTGTGATATGTGTGTTAAGTGATTTCAGGGTTTATAAGGTAGGAATGGCTTAGAGGATGGAAAGGAAGCATGTAAAAGTAGAAGGAATACAAGAAACTGAAGGAACTGCTAAAGCTGTCCAGCCTGACCTCCTGGTACTAAATTGACCATTACTTGAGCTATAGAGGTCCAAATGATGCGGTTCTAGTTGAGTTGGAAAGCTAACATCTGGGGCTTCGCAACGATATATAATTTGTCATAGCTTCCTGATAAACCACTATTTTATGATTTATATTATGCTTAATTGAATGGTTTTATCAAGTCTTTACCCACTTATTCATATGATTAGCATGATATTACAATTCTTTCCCAAAATTGTTCCATGGTTGAAAACTTGCTTCCTAGAGATCTTTTAACTATACATTTTAACTCTCCTTCATCCCATTTGATGCCGTGATCCGTGTGTTAAGTGTTTCAGGCTTCATAGGGAAGGAATGGCTTAGAGAGTGGAGAGGAAGCTTGCAAAAATGGAAGGAACACAAGAAACCAAGGAGATAACCAGCGAACAATGACGCGAGCGCATGGTCCACGCCAGCGCATGAAAAGAAGAAATCGCAACGACGTGAACGCGTGCCTGACGCAAATGCGTGGATTGAAGTCTGCACGAATGACACAAACGCGTGACAAGGAAAATCGCTGAATGACGCGAACGCGTGGACGACGCACACGCGTGACCTGTGCGATCTGCAAAAATAACAGAATACGCTGGGAGTGATTTCGGGCCGCGTTTTGACCCAATTTTCGGCCCAGAAGCAAAGACTAAAGCTAGGGAACATGCAGAGACTCAAAGAAGGCATCCACACACATTCAGATTCATCACATTAGGATTACTTTAGTTTTAGATCTGAATCTAGATTAGTGTTATATTGGTAGTTTATGCTTTTGCTTTGGATTGTGGATATTGAAGTGCCATTACCTCCGTGAAGATACTACTTTAGTTTGTTTCCTTATTCTTTACTCTTTTCAGTTGATTATTGACTCTATTCAAATAAGTATGTTACATTTTGAGTTTATTAATATATAGAGTTATTTTTATTTTTAATTAATTTTAATTCTCTATTTAATTTTATTTAATTATGTCTTCTTATATTTTTACGATTATTAATTTCATGTCAATGGAGTAGATCCTCTACTTGATATGGGGGTTGATTAAGAGGAGACACTTGAGTTGGAATGCTCAAGTGCCTAGTTAAATTGGACATTGTTGGCTAATTTTGTATCTGCTAACGCTGGACCTTCCCGAGGGAGAGGACTAGGATTTGCGGGTAAGAGTTAGTTCAATCACTATACTTTCCTTTATTCAGTAAGGGTTAACCAAGTGAGAACAACAACCTCTTTATACTATACTTGAGAAGATTCCAACAAGGATAGGACTTCCATTTAATTATTCCCCCAGTCAAGGCCTTTTATTTGGAATATCAATAATTATTCTTAGTTTATTTTTATTGATTTAATTCACAATTATTTTAATTACTCATTAGCAAAACTCAAACTTTCTTGGAATTCTCTGATTAATAAATTAGCACTCTTTCCTGCAACTCGTTGGGAGACAACCTGTTTGTGACAACCCTTTCTAAATTGGTGAGTCAGATCTTAGCTGGTTAAGAGCTATACGTGCAACGCTATTCTCTTATTTGGAATCTCTTAATTGGTCAACTTCTACCGCGCACCAATTTTTGGCGCCGTTGCCGGGGAGTTGCAATAGTGTGCTAAATTATTAATTAGTGTACATATTTTATTTTTAATTGCATATTTTATTTTTTTGTTTTGTTACCATGAGCTTCATGTCTTTCTCATTGAATAACGCGTTCATTGCCTGATTCGAGTTTAGTCCCATTTGACCCTGAAATTGAAAGAACTCTTTCACATATTAGACGAACTCGACGTCGGTTAGCCTCTGAGGGTGGTGAAGTGATTGTTATCGATTCACCAGTCTCATCTGAGGGCGAATCTGAACTGCCATCTGAGAGTGAGACAAGCTCATTTACTACTGATTCAGTTGATTCACGTGCAGGTGATATGGCAAAACCTAGGAGAATTACTCTCCAGGAGGCAGGAGCCCCAAACTTCACTCTGCAATTATATTAAGTGCGTCATCCAAATCTGGCTGCAGATTTTGAACTAAAGACTGCACTAATCAACTTGATGTCCAAGTTTCATGGCTTACTTGCTCAAGAGCCTATCAAGCACCTTAGGGATTTCCAGACAGCCTGTTCTACTGTTAGGCGTCATGGTGCAGATGAAAACTTCTATTCTGTTAACCGCTTTCCCGTTTTCTCTTGAGGGAAAGGCGAGGGAGTGGTACTACACTCAACCTGAAGCGATTGTTACTAACTGGGATACGCTTAGAAGAGAATTTTTGGAAAAATACTTTCCGGCTGAAGTTACTGATAGATTGAGAAAGGAGATTTCAATGATTATTCAAGGCGAATCCGAGACTCTCTACGAATATTGGGAGTGCTTCAACAATCTCCTGGACGCATGTCCCCATCATATGATTGATAGACTAGTATTGATCAGCTACTTCACTCAAGGCATGAACCCCCAGGATAAGACTACACTGGAAGCTGCTAGTAATGGTTCTTTGAAAAAGTGCAAAATCGCAGATGAAGCATGGCAGCTGATTAGTGACTTAGCTGAGTCCACTAGGAATCACAGACAGAGGCGCAACCATCCCAAGGCTGTTGCCGATGTTTCTTCTAGCATTGAAATTACTGCTCTCACACAGAGTATATGTGAAATGACCAACCTACTTAAACAAATGCAGTTGAATCAACAACAAGCACAACAAGCTCAGCCTCTCCCACCACAACAAAGCCAACAGTTAGTTCCACAAAGAGTATGCGGGATCTGTGCTGATTATAGTCATTATACTGATAAATGTCCGTAGCTCCAACAGGAAGACAACACTGTGGCAGCCACTCACAACTTCTATAACCACCCGAATCAAGGATACAATTAACAAGGTGGCAACTACAACCAAGGTAGCAACTATAACCATGGATGGCAGGACAACTCCAATCAAGGCTGGAAAGACAATTCTAACCCTGGCTGGAGGGACAACGATAACAGAGGAGGCAGAGACGACAATAAAAATCAGAGGTGGAATAACAATAACAACAACAGACAGATGAATCAGAACAACCTTACAGAGCACCTCACCTAAGACAATCACAAGGAACCCAGCACAACCAACAACAAGTTCCTCAAATCACTTATTCTAATTCTTCATCAAATGATGAGATGCTCCGTTCTCTTGCGCAAGGACAACAAGACATGCAGGCGCAGCTGAACTCTAGCCTGAATGGCTTGACTGCCACTTTACAAGCTCTCGTCTCTCGGATGGATTCATCACTTAATTCCACACATCAACCTTCAAACTCCAGTGGAATTCCTTCTCAACCACTGCCTAATCCCAAAGGTGGCATCAATGCCATCACTTTGAGGTCCGGAACCACATTACAGGAGAGGAACCATGAGGAGCCAAGCCCACCAGAACACGTGCCAACAGAGGATGTGGTGGAAGTGGAAGATGTTGAAGAAGAAGAGGACGTACAAGACATAGTTGAAGAAGAGGAAGCTCAACCACAGAATGAAGCACCAAGGAATGCAGAAGCTGCAATTCGTGCCCATACTATCCCCTTTTCAAAACTTGCAAGGAAGCCCAGAAAGCAGATGGAACTTGATCCCAAAATGGTAGAAATATTCAAAAAGGTTGAGGTAACTATTCCCCTTTTTGATGTTATTCAGCAGGTACCTAAATACGCAAAGTTTCTAAAGGATTTATGCATACATAAGGATAATATTAATGAATTAGAAACTATTCCTTTAGTTAGTTCTATATATGCTTTAATGGGAGGTATACCTGAAAAATGTAGTGATCCAGGTCCATGTATGGTTAACTGTACCATTGGAGGTGTGATATTTTATGACTGTATGTGTGATTAAGGAGCGTGTGTTAGTATAATGCCTTTGTCTATATATGATACTTTAAGGCTCCCTCCCTTAAAAAGGTCGGTAGCTCATTTTGTGTTAGCAGATAAAAGCATTATTATAGTAGTTGGAATTGTTGAAGATGTATTAGTGAGCATTAAGGGGCTCACATTTCCCATTGACTTCTACATCCTGGAAATGCCCCCTAATGACTCAGGAAGACCATCATCAATCCTACTTGGAAGACCATTCCTGAAGACTTCAAAGTTCAAGCTGGATGCATTCTCAGGAACTTACTCCTTTGAGATAGATGGCAGAACAGTGAGTTTCAGTTTAAATGAAGCTATGAAGCATCCTCCGGAAGATCATTCTATCTTCCAGTGCAACATTATTGATGAAACTGTAGCTGAAGTTCACCAGGAGGAATTAGAAGAGAAGTACATGGAACAAGGTCCAAGTGTGGGGACACTTTTTGAAAACAATGAGAACACTTCACCATTATCACCAACCCCAGATGATCTAGAGCCTAGCTATGAGAAAAAATTAGAATTAAAGCCCCTTCCTCCACACCTCAAGTATGCTTACCTTGAGGATAAGCAGAAGTTCCCAGTTATCATTGCAAGGGAACTCACCTCTCAACAAGAAGAGTAACTGCTTAATGTGCTGAGAAAACATAAGAAAGCAATTGGATGGAGCTTGGCGGATATAGTAGGCATCAGTCCTCAAGTTTGTGAACACAGAATATTATTAGAAGAAGGAGCAAAGCCTGTCCGTCAACCTCAAAGAAGATTGAATCCCACCATCTTAGAAGTTGTCAGGAAAGAAGTAACCAAACTACTTGAGGCAGATATCATTTACCCCATCTCAGATAGTGAATGGGTAAGTCCAGTACAAGTGGTACCCAAGAAGTCTGGAGTCACAACAATAAGAAATGAGCATGGAGAGCTCCTGACAACTAGAGTGCAAAATACATGGAGAGTTTGCATTGAGTATAGGCGTCTCAACCAGGCCACTCACAAGGATCATTACCCCTTGCCATTCATTGATCAGATGCTTGATCGCCTGTCAGGTAAATCTCATTATTTCTTTTTAGATGGCTATACAGGATACTTTCAAATTCATATAGCTCCTAAAGATCAGGAGAAGACCACTTTTACATGTCCCTTTGGAACGTACGCTTATAAAAGAATGCCTTTTGGCTTGTGTAATGCACCTGCTACTTTCCAAAGATGCATGATGAGTATCTTTTTAGATCTTATTGAGAACTGTATGGAGGTTTTTATGGATGATTTTAGCGTATATGGTGATTCATTTAGCCTTTGCATAGATAATTTATCTAGAGTGTTAGACAGGTGTGTTAGTACTAACCTTGTATTAAATTTTGAAAAATGTCACTTTATAGTAAAACAAAGAATTGTACTAGGACATGTTGTGTCTAATACTGGCATTTCTGTAGATCTAGCAAAGGTGGATGTTATTTCTAGTTTACCTTACCCCTCCTCCGTGTGGGAAGTTCGTTCATTCCTTGGCCACACAGGTTTTTACAGGAGATTCATTAAGGACTTCAGTAAGGTAGCATTGCCTTTATCCAGATTGCTGCAAAAAGATATTGAGTTCGAGTTCAGTGAGAGCAGTATGCAAGCATTTGATAAGCTGAAGATCGCCCTGACTCAAGCTCCAATTGTGAGAGGACCAAACTGGAGCCAGCCATTCGAAATTATGTGTGATGCTTCCAACCATGTAGTAGGAGCGGCGCTAGCTCAACGCGAAGGTAAGGATCCTTTTGTAATCGCTTATGCATCTATGACTTTAGATGCTGCTCAATCTAATTACACTACTACTGAAAAAGAGCTTTTAGCTATTGTTTTTGCTCTGGATAAATTCCGAGCCTATTTACTTGGTACTAAGGTAGTAGTGTACTCAGATCATGCAGCTCTAAAATATTTATTAGCTAAAAAGGAATCCAAACCAAGGCTAATACGTTGGATACTGCTGCTGCAAGAATTTGATTTAAAAATTAAAGATAGGAGTGGTAACCAGAATTTAGTGGCAGATCACCTGAGTCGCCTTGAGCACATTAAGGATGACTCCACTCCTATAAATGATAATTTCCCATTTGATAGCTTACATGAAGTATCTGAAGTAGTTCCTTGGTATGCACCTGTAGCTAATTATCTAGTTAGCCACACTTTTCCTGCAAATTTTACTAAGCATCAAAGAGACAAGCTGAAAAGCGAGTCAAAATATTTTATATAGGATGATCCATATTTATGGAGGTGTGGTGCTGATCAGGTAATTAGACGGTGTGTGCCTCAATCAGAATTCCAGTCCATTTTAGAGGCTTGCTACTCATCTGAGAGTGGAGGACATTTTGGCCCTCAGAGAAAAGCTAGAAAAATTCTAGACTGTGGATTCTGGTGGCTTACTCTTTTTAAAGACGCTGCAGAATTTTGTAAATCTTGTTCCCCATGCCAAAGGTTTGGTAATATATCCAAGAGGGATGAGATGCCTCAACAGATTATGCTTTTCTGTGAAATTTTTGATGTTTGGGGCATTGACTTCATGGGTCCATTTCCAAATTCCAATGGTTACTTTTATATACTGTTAGCTGTAGATTATGTTTCTAAATGGGTGAAAGCAATTCCTACCCGTAATAATGATGCTAACACTGTTGTTTCCTTTGTTAGAAACCATATTATCTGTCGCTTTGGATCACCACGAGCAATCATGAGCGATCAAGGCACCCATTTTTGTAACAGGAGACTAACAGGATTACTCAAGAAGTATGTGATAATTCACAAAGTAGCAACAGCTTATCATCCCCAGACCAATGGGCAAGCAGAAGTCTCTAACAGAGAAATTAAGCGTATTCTGGAAAAGGTAGTAAAACCTCATAGGAAGGACTGGAGTGCCAGGCTACAAGATGCACTCTGGGCATATAGAATAGCGTACAAGACACCCATTGGGATGAGCCCCTTCCGCTTAGTATACGAAAAGGCTTGCCACCTCCCAGTAGAGGTGGAACACAAGGCTTTTTGGGCTGTGAGGGAGTGCAACATGAATCTTGAAAAAGCTGGTGCTGAAAGAAAACTACAACTAGCAGAACTGGAGAATCTTCGCCTAGAAGCATATGACAACTCCAGACGTTACAAGGAGAAAATGAAGGCTGTCCATGACAAGTATATAAAAAGGAGAAAATTCAGACCAGGGGAGTTAGTTCTTCTTTATAACTCCAGACTGAGGCTTATGCCAGGTAAACTGAGATCAAGATGGGAAGGCCCCTACAGAGTAGAAAAGGCAGAGCCATATGGAGTTTTCCATCTGCGTCATCCTACTAGCTCCAAATTTCTGAAGGTCAATGGACATCGCCTGAAGCTTTACCATGGTGAGAAGATGAAGGATAATAAAGAACTAGAGATTTTCCTCTTGGAAGACCCACCAATAGTAGCAGAATGAGCCTGAAGAGCGTCCAACTTAAGGACGTAAAAGCAAAGTGCTAGGTGGGAGACAACCCACCATGGTATGATCGTTCCGTTTCTGTCTTAGCTTTATTTTTACTTTATTTTATTTTTATGATTTTAATGACTCTTTTCATCACCCCTGCATATAGTTTGCATTAGCATTCTGCATATCTATAAAAAAAAAAAAAAACATGCACGCGACGCGTAAGCGTCGCTGACGCGTCCGCGTCACATGTGCGTTATGAAGAAAAGAAAATTGAACAGAAAGTCACGCGAAAGCGTGGCTGGAGGCATGCCTTAAGCATAAACATGCCCACGCGGCCGCGTCGTTTGCGAAATAGCCTTCCCACGCGTCCGCGTCACCCACGTGAACGCGTGCCCCTAAAAATCGACGTAAAAGAGGTGTATGGCAGCAAGTTATGATGGAGCTGGGCTAGAATGATGCTGGAAGCACCAGTCCCATCACGCGACCGCGTACCCCATGCGGCTGCGTCGTCCTCAAAACATGGCCATTCACGCGATCGCGTCACCCTTAAATTTGGCAAAATGGGTTTTAAACAGAGAGTCGCGCAAACGCATGGCTGGTCTCGCGCCATTCGCACAAATCAAGTCACGCGACCGCGTGACCCACGCGTCCGCATCACATGACAAAAATCACACACCACGCGACCGCGTCACTCACGCGTCCGCGTAATATGCGGCGCACAGAATTTCCACATTAGCCAAAATATCTTATCTTTTCTTCCCCAAATCCTAATTTTTCTTATCCCTTCTTACTTCCTTCATCTCTCTTCTTCCTTTTCTATTCTTTCTCACTTTTTACTTTCTTCTTCCTTATTTTTCACATACATTATCAAGGTTCTTTTCTTTCTTTCTTTACTTTTTACTTTTCTTTTATTATTTTTATTTTTATTTATGTCTTCTTTTTCTTTCACTTTCATTATTTATATTTTCTTTTCTTTTCTTTTTATTCCTTTAATTTGTGCTAGATATTTAACTAGGTGTTTATTTTCTTTTATAATTTTTGGCTTGTGAGTTATTGTGGAATTGTTTGAAAATTATATATTACTTTTCATAAGGGTTACTTGCATGTTCAAATCCCTACTTTCAATAACAATATTCACCATGCATGCCAAGTGTTTGTGAAAAAGCCTGTATGGCATTGTGCATTATTTTAAAATTTTCTATTCTACTATTCTAATGCCTGTTTTTCATAAAACCCCTTTTATATTTTATTAATTAAATATAATTGTCAATACAAACAGGTTATTAGTTTGAAAGGCTTGGTAATCTAACTTGGACATTGAATGCTTGATCTATTCTACTCATGCCTTTGCCAGCATGCCAATAAACCTCTTGCATTTAATTGCCATAACATGCACTTGCTATATTACCTTTGATGAACTTTTTACATGTAGTCTAGACCATGTGTTAACGACATCCTTCTTTACCGTGCATTAATTATCACCCTTAATATTCGCTCCCTTGCTCGAACCCTTAGCTTTACATATTACTTTCTCTTTCCTTTTTCAGGATGGCCACCAAGAAAGGAAAAGAAAAAGCTACTCCCAAACCACCAGCAAGGAGAGGTACAAAAAGAGCTTTAATGGCAGAACCATCTTCAACAGCGGTGAAACCCTCAACAAAACGAATCAAGAGGATCATCAAGGTCGATGAAAAAAAAAGCTTTTCCAGCAAAGGACACTGCGCAGTTTCCTAACCGCTACTGTGAGCAGATGTTCCCCATCCTGGCAGCAAGGAACTATAACAATGAGCACCTTCTCATCCTCCCAACCCACATTGCTGACTTTGTTGAGCCCCGCATTGAGCGAAGACACTGGGAATTCCTACGGAGATAGCCACGGCAGGTTAATCTTTCATGGGTAGTAGAATTCTACTCCAACCTTCACATGCCAACCATGCAGTCTGTCTATGTCCGTCAGAAGCAAGTTCCCATAACTGAAGAAGTCATTCAACAAGTCTTAGATCTTCCCCCTGCTCCAGAAGGATTAGACGCATTTCAAGAAGCCTCGTTCAAGCGCCAGACATACCAATTTGACTGGGACGCCATTCTCAGAGTTATCGCACAACCTGGCAGCAGATGGATCTATGGATACCATCATTCCCGACCTAAGGGCATATTGGCTTTAGCATTTACCTTGGAAGCTCGAGTATGGGCATAGATTATGTCTCATTACGTCTTTTCGAGCACCCATGAGTCCTCCTTCACTGCAGACATGGCTGTTTTACTCTGGTGTATCCTTACAGACCAGCACCTCAATTTACCAAGACACATTTGGCATGCGATGGGACACGTATAGATTACGGGTAACTTACCTTTCCCCGCCTTAGTTTCAGATCTCGTCTCAGCAGCCGGAGTCTCCTATAGAGCTGGGGACACCAAGGCCATGATTCCACGAGATGATCAATACGTCCCTAACGGGAAGTATATCAGACCTCCAGCAGCAACTATCAACAGGAGCACGGAACCAGCAGAAGATATTCCTTCTTCTTCCACACCACAAACACCTTCTACAAACCAACTGCTCAATCAGATACTTGAGAAGCTAGAATGAATTGAACGGAAAGGAAAGCTAAGAGAGCACCGTAACAAGCGTAGATTTGCATACCTCAAGGAGCTACTTGTTGGTAACCAACCACCTAGAGAAGACCCAGACACCCCGAACTCTACCTCATTTACCAGCACAGGGAGCCATGACGGTCCCGATGGTGGAGATACTGCTACCAGCCCCCCTCTATTCCTAACAGATGGCACCGAGGATGGTGCAAAGCTTTAAGTGTGGGGAGGTCGGTAAGTACCTGACTTCCGGAGGTAATTTCTTTTTCCTTAAACACCAATAAATAGGATATTTAGTTAATTTTTCTTTTGTAGAATATGATAAATTGTATAGTAATAGGTTAATTGCATGCATATTCTACTTGATTGAAAAATAATAAGTTTCTTTTTAAGACCCTATTTTTGAAAAATTTCACTAATTTAAAATAAATCTTTTGTGTTAAATTTGTTTGAAGTTGTAATTGGAACATAGTTAAAAAGCTAAGAACACATAACCTGTGAGATTTTGAGCATAATTACATGGTTACATTATTTAACCATAAATATTTTATTCTTGTGTGTTCACTTCTCTATGATTGTGATCTTTATTTTATTTCATCCTATATGTCCAATGTTTAATGTATCTATATGCATGCATATGATTGAGGCCATTATTTGATTTTAGCTCACTTATCCCAAATAAGCCTACCCTTTAAATTACCTTTGTTAGCCATTTTGAGCCTTTTTATCCCATTCGTTCTATATTTTACCACATTACTAGCCTTAAGTGGAAAAGCAATTAAATATCCCAATTGAATCTTTGGTTAGCTTAAGATAGAAATTGTGTGTTAATTGAGTATGGAAAATTTGTGGGAATAAGAAAATGTGTCATGATAAAATAATGGGAATTTGGGTACCTACTCATGTGAAACTACAAAATTATTAAAAATTCATGTGCATTGATAAGCTATGTTTATTTTTAATTTTTTTTTTAAAAAATTATTTAATTAAATAAGGGGACAAAACTATCCCAATTCTAAATTAAGTTCAAAAGCTCCAATGCATATGTGATAAGAAAATTAAAAGAAAAAGTTAACGCATGAGTATGTAATGTGAAAGTGAAAATTATGGGTAGCTAGGCATGAATTAGAATTATATGGAGTGTAAGTATGCTAGGTAAGAGCTTAGGTTAGTCAAAGATTCAATTTATAGCTCACTTAGCCATATGTATACCCTCACCCTTACCTTAGCCCCATTACAACCTTGAAAAAGACCTCATGATGTTTGTATTAGTACATTAAATATTGTTGATTGGTTAGGTGAAAAACAAAATTTAGAAAGCATGATTAGAGAAGGATAGAGTGATTACCCTATACACTTGAGAGACTAGAGTGCACTGATGAGCAGATAATTTATACACTTTTTGGCATTATTTTTACATAGTTTTTAGTATGATTTAGTTAGTTTTTAGTATATTTTTATTAGTTTTTAAATAAAAATCACATTTCTGGACTTTACTATGAGTTTGTATATTTTTCTGTGATTTCAGGTATTTTCTGGCTGAAATTGAGGGACTTGAGCAAAAATCTGATTCGGAGGCTGAAAAAGGACTGCAGATGCTGTTGGATTCTAACCTCCCTGCACTCGAAATTGATTTTCTGGAGCTACAGAAACCCAATTGGCGCACTCTCAATTGCGTTCGAAAGTAGACATCCAAGACTTTCTAGTAATATATAATAGTTCATACTTTGCCTGAGTTTTGACGACACAAACTGGCGTTCAAACGCCAACTTCCTGTCCTATTCTGGAGTTAAA
The DNA here is from genome assembly GCF_003086295.3 of Arachis hypogaea. NCBI lineage: Eukaryota > Viridiplantae > Streptophyta > Magnoliopsida > Fabales > Fabaceae > Arachis > Arachis hypogaea. The sequence goes on from NC_092048.1 coordinate 107,678,769, forward strand.
CGCCAGAAACAGGCTACAACCTGGCGTTTAACTCCAAAAAGAGTTTCTACACATGAAAGCTCAATGCTCAGCCCAAGCACACACCAAGTGGGCCCAAAAGTGGATTTCTACATTATTTACTTATCTTATGTAACCATAGCTACTAGTTTAGTATAAAAACTACTTTTAGTGATTTATTTCATATCTCTAGTTAGTCTTTGGATAATTTTATGTTCAGAGATCACGTTTAGGGGGCTAGCCATTTGGCCATGCCTGGACCTTCATCACTTATGTATTTTCAACGGTAGAGTTTCTACACACCATAGATTAAGGTGTGGAGCTCTGCTGTTCCTCATGAATTAATGCAAAGTACTACTATTTTCTTATTCAATTCAAGCTTATTCCTATTCTAAGATATTCGCTTGCACTTCAACCATGATGAATATTATGATCCATGACACTCATCACTATTCTCTTAGCCTTGGATTGAGCGTTTATCTCTTAGCCTCCATTCCGAAAGATCAGAGTCTTCGTGGTATAAGCTAGAATTATTGGCGGCCATTCTTGAGATCCGAAAAGTCTAAACCTTGTCTGTGGTATTCCGAGTAGGATCTGGGAAGGGATGACTGTGACGAGCTTCAAACTCGCGAGTGTTGGGCATAGTGACAAGTGCAAAAGGATCACTGGATCCTATTCCAACATGATCGAGAACCGACAGATGATTAGTCGTGCGGTGACAGTGCATTTGGACCATTTTCACTGAGAGGACGGGAAGTAGCCATTGACAATGGTGATACCCAACATACAGCTTGCCATGGAAAGGAGTATGAATGATTAGATGAAGGCAGTAGGAAAGCAGAGATTCAGAAGGAACAAAGCATCTCGATACGCTTATCTGAAATTCTCACCAATGAATTACTTAAGTATCTCTATCTTATTTTCTGTTATTTATATTTTAATTATCAAAATCCCATAACCATTTGAATCTGCCTGACTGAGATTTGCAAGATGACCATAGCTTGCTTCAAGCCGACAATCTCCGTGGGATCGACCCTTACTCACGTAAGGTTTATTACTTGGACGACCCAATGCACTTGCTGGTTAGTTGTATCGGAGTTGTGAAAAAGAATTTGAGATTATAAACGTCCGTACCAAGTTTTTGGCGCCGTTGCTAGAGATCACAATTTCGTGCACAAAGTTTTTTGGCGCCGTTGCCAGGGATTGTTCGAGTTTGGACAACTGACGGTTCATCTTGTTGCTCAGATTAGGTAATTTTATTTTAATTTTAAGCTTTTTTGTTTTTATTATTTTTATTTTCAAAAAAATTTTCAAAAAAATAAATTATTCTATGACTTCAGAATTTTTAAGAATGAATTCTAGAGTTTCATGTGATATGTTGAATCCTGGCTGGCTGTTAAGCCATGTCTAATCTTTTGGACCGAGGTTTCAGCTATCCTTAGAAGAGCTTCTTTGTCTTTCTCAGCAGTTTAGCTATTGTATGTAATGATCTGCTAAAGCTTCGCTGGCCATTGGCCATGTCTAGTGTTTTGGACCGGAGCTTTCACTGAAAGCTAGCTGGCTAGTAAGCTATGTCTAATTCCTGGACCGGAGTTTTAGGCTAACATTGTATGATTCCTGAAATTCTCATTGGAAATTTTGAAATCCTTATTTTTCTTTTTCCAATTAATTTTCGAAAAATACCAAAAAAATTTGTAAAATCATAAAACCAAAAATAATTTTGTGTTTCTTGTTTGAGTCTAGTGTCAATTTTTAAGTTTGGTGTCAATTGCATATTTTTTATTTCTTAAAAATTTTCGAAAACTCATGCATAATGTTCTTCATGATCTTTAAGTTGTTCTTGATGATCTTTTTTGTTTGATCTTTGCATTTTCATGTTTTATGTCTTTTCTTGTTTTTCATATGTATTTTTAATTTGTTAGTGTCTAAACATTGAAAATTTCTAAGTTTGGTGTCTTGCATGTGTGTCTTTTCTTAAAAATTTTCAAAAATAAGTTCTTGGTGTTCATCTTGACATTCGAAGTGTTTTTGCATGCATCATGTGTTTTGATCTTGAATTTCCATGTTTTGCATCATTTTTGTGTTTTTCTCTCTCTTCTCAAAAATTTAAAAATCAAAAAAATATCTTTCCCTTATTCTTCTCATAAATTTCAAAAGTTTGAATTGATTTAGTTGTAAAGTTTTAAAAATTTCAAGTCAAATTTTCAGTTTAAAAATTCTATCTTTTTCAAATCTTTTTCAAAAATCAAATCTTTTTCATTTTTTTCTTTCATATTTTTGAAATCTTTTTTAAATTGATTTTCAAAATCTTTTTCTTATTCTTCCTTCATATTTTCGAAAATCTCACTAACATTTAATGTTTTAATTCAAAAATTTTCAAGTTGTTACTTGCCTATTAAGAAAGGTTCAATCATTGAATTTCAAAATCATATCTTTTAATTTCTTATTAGTCAAGTAATAAACTTTAATTTCAAAAATCAAATCTTTTTAATTTACTTTTCAAATCCTTTTCAAATTAAATTTCAATCATTTCAATCATATCTTTTTCAAAATCAATTTCAAAAGCTTTTCTAACTTCTTATCTTTTCAAAATTGATTTTCAAATCTTTTTCAATTAACTACTTGACTTTTTGTTTGTTTTACTATTTCTTATCTTTTTCAAAACTATCTAACTACTTTCCTCTCACTAATTTTCGAAAATCACTAACTTTTTTTTCAAAATTTCTTTTCATTAACTAATTGTTTTAAATTTCAACTTAATTTTATTTTCCTTCTTAATTTTCGAATACTAACTAATAATTAAAATAAAAACAAAAAAATATTTTCCTTTTATTTTAAATTAAATTTCGAATTCTTCCCCCTTTCATCTCTTTCTATTTATTTATTTATCTACTAACACCCCTCCTCCACTCAAAAAAATTCGAACCCACTCTTCTCCTCTGTGTTCAAATTCTTATCTGCTCCTTCTTTTATTCTTCTCTTCTTCTACTTACATAAGGAATCTTTATACTGTGACATAGAGGATTCCATATTTTCTTTTCTATTCTCTTCTTTTTTATATAAGTAGGAACAAGGATAAGAACATTCTTGTTGAAGCTGACCCTGAACCTGAAAGGACTCTGAAGAGGAAGCTAAGGGAAGCTAAGGCACGACTCTCTGGAGAGAACCTGATAGAAATTTTCGAACAAGGAGACATGGCCGAACCTAATAACAATGGTGGAGATGCAAGGAAGATGCTTGGTGACTTTATTGCACCCTCTTCCAACTTCTATGGAAGAAGCATATCAATTCCTGCAATTGGAGTAAACAACTTTGAGCTTAAGCCTCAATTAGTTTCTCTAATGCAGCAGAATTGCAAGTTTCATGGACTTCCAATGGAAGATCCTCATCAGTTTTTAGCTGAATTCTTGCAAATCTGTGACATTGTCAAGACCAATGGAGTTGATCCCGAGGTCTACAGGCTTGTGCTTTTCCCTTTTGCTGTAAGAGACAGAGCTAGAACATGGTTAGATTCACAACCTAAGAAAAGCCTAAACTCTTGGGATAAGTTGGTCAGTGCTTTCCTGGCCAAATTCTTTCCACCTCAAAAGATGAGCAAGCTTAGAGTGGAAATCCAAACCTTCAGACAGAAGGAAGGTGAGTCCCTCTATGAAGCTTGGGAAAGATATAAGCAACTGATCAAAAGGTGTCCTACTGACATGCTTCCAGAATGGAGCATCATAAGTATATTCTATGATGGTCTGTCTGAGTTGTCAAAAATGTCATTGGACCATTCTGCAGGAGGGTCTCTTCATCTGAAAACCCTGCAGAAGCTCAGGAACTCATTGAAATGGTTGCAAATAACCAGTTCATGTACACCTCTGAGAGGAATCCTGTGAACAATGGGACGCCTCAGAAAAAGGGAGTTCTTGAAATTGATACTCTGAATGCCATATTGGCTCAGAACAAAATATTGACTCAGCAAGTCAATATGATTTCTCAGAGTCTGAATGGATTGCAAGATGCATCCAACAGCACCAAAGAGGCAACTTCTGAGGAAGATGCTTATGATCCTGAAAACCCTGCAATAGCAGAAGTGAATTACATGGGAGAACCCTTTGGAGACACCTATAATCCTTCATGGAGAAATCACCCAAATTTCTCATGGAAGGATCAACAGAAGCCTAATCAAGGCTTTAATAATAATAATGGTGGAAGAAATAGGTTTAGCAATAGCAAGCCTGTTCCATCATCTTCTCAGCAACAGACAGAGAATTCTGAACAGAGCCATTCTGGCTTGGCAACTATAGTCTCTGATCTATCCAAGACCACACTAAGTTTCATGAATGAAACAAGGTCCTCCATTAGAAATTTGGAGGCACAGGTGGGTCAGCTGAGTAAGAAGTTTACTGAAACTCCTCCCAATACTCTCCCAAGCAATACAGAAGAAAACCCCAAGAGAGAGTGCAAGGTCATAACCATGACCAACATGGCCAAACCTGGAGAGAGTGAGGAGGACGTGAGTCTCAATGAGGAAAGCCCCATGGGACATCCTCTGGATAGAAAGGAGTTTTCCTTTGAGGAACCAAAGGAATCTGAGGCTCATACTGAGACCATAGAGATTCCACTGAACTTCCTTCTGCCATTCATGAGCTCTGATGAATATTCTTCCTCTGAAGAGGATGAAGACATCACTGAAGATCAAGTTGCTAAGTATCTAGGAGCAATCATGAAGCTGAATGCCAAGTTATTTGGTAATGAGACTTGGGAGGATGAACCCCCCTTGTTCACCAATGAACTGAGTGCATTACTGAGGCAGACATTACCTCAGAAGAAACCGGATCCCAAAAAATTCTTCATACCTTGTACCATAGGCACCATGACCTTTGAAAAGGCTCTGTGTGACCTGGAGTTAGGGATAAACCTCAGCCACTCTCTGTAATGGAGAAACTGGGAATCTTTGAGGTACAAGCTGCAAGAATCTCACTAGAGATGGCAGATAAATCAATGAAACAGGCTTATGGACTAGTAAAGGGCGTGCTAGTAAAGGTTGAAGGCCTTTACATCCCTGCTGATTTCATAATCCTAGACACTAGGAAGGATGAGGATAAATCCATCATCCTTGGCAGACCCTTCCTAGCCACATCAAAAGTAGTGATTGATGTTGACAGAGGAGAGTTAGTCCTTCAGTTGAATGAGGACTACCTTGTATTCAAGACTCAAGGTTCTCCTTCTGTAACCATGGAGAGGAAGCATGAAAAACTTCTCTCAATACAGAGTCAAACAAAACCCCCACATTCAAACTCTAAGTTTGGTGTTGGGAGGCCACAACCAAACTCTAAGTTTGGTGTTGAGAGGCCCCAACCTTGCTCTGATTATCTGTGAGGCTCTATGAGAGCTCACTGTCAAGCTATTGACATTAAAGAAGCGCTTGTTGGTGTTGAAAAACAGCATAAAAAATAGCTCACCCTGGAGGAAGAGCTTACTGGCATTTAAACGCCAATAAGAAGCATCAGACTGGCGTTTAACGCCAGAAAGAAGCATCAAGCTGGCGTTAAACGCCAGAAACAAGCACCAAACTGGCATTTAACACCAGAACAGAGCATCTACTTGGCGTTTAATGCCAGAAATGGGAGAAAAGCTGGCGTTAAACGCCAGAAACAAGCAGCAACCTGGCGTTTAACGCCAGAAGTGCACTCTAAGGGCATTTTACACACCTAAATAGAGTAAGGATGATAAGTCTTTGACCCCTCAGGATCTGTGAACCCCACAGGATTCCCACCTACCCCACTTCTTCTTCTCTCCTCTTCACACCCTTTCATAACACTCTTTTCCAAATACCCTTCACCAATCACTTTCATATCTCTCCCCCAAAACCCTACCTACCTCTAAATTCAAAATCCATTTCCCTCCTAAACCCAACCCTAATACACGAAACCTAACCCTCCCCCCACCCCTATATAAACCCTCACCACTACTTCATTTTCACACATTACAAACATTTCTTCTCCCACTTGGCCGAATACACTTTCCCCTCCATCTCCTCCATTTTCTTCTTCTTCTACTATTTTTCTTCTTCTTTTGCTCGAGGACGAGCAAACATTTTAAGTTTTGTGTGGTAAAAGCGTTGCTTTTTGTTTTTCCATAACCATTAATGGCACCTAAGGCCAGAGAAACCTCAAGAAAGAGGAAAGAGAAGGCAATTGCTTCCACCTCTGAGTCACGGGAGATGGAGAGATTCATCTCAAAGGTCCATCAAGACCACTTTTATGAAGTTGTAGCCAAGAAAAAGGTAATCCCTATCCGGAGATTCGACAAGAGATTAGAAGAAGAGGATGGGAAGTACTCTCCAATCCTATTCAAAAAGTCAGAATCTTAATGGTTCAAAAGTTCTATGCAAACACATGGATCACTAGGAACCATGATCAAAGTATGAACACGAATCCAAAGAATTGGCTTACAATGGTTCGGGGGAAATACTTAGATTTCAGTCCGAAAAATGTAAGGTTGGCGTTTAACTTACCAATGATGGAAGAAAACGCACGCCCCTACACTAGAAGGGTCAACTTTGATCAAAGGTTGGACCAAGTCCTCATGGACATATGTGAGGAAGGAGCTCAATGGAAAATTGACTCAAGAGGCAAGCCGGTTCAATTGAAAAGGCATGACCTTAAGCCTGTAGCTAGAGGATGGTTAGAGTTCATCCAACGCTCTATCATTTCTACTAGCAACCGATTCGAAGTAACTGTGGATCGGGCTATCATGATCCATAGTATCATGATATGGGAGGAAGTGAAAGTTCATGAGATTATACCTCAAGAACTCTACAAGGTGGCTGACAAGTCCTCCACTTTGGCAAGGTTAGCCTTCCCTCACCTCATTTGTCACCTCTGCAATTCGGCTAGGATTGTCATAGATGAAGACATCCACATTGAAGAGGACAAGCCCATCACTAAAAAGAGAATGGAGCAAACTAAAGAGCCCACTCATGGACCTCAACAAGAACATGAGGAAATTCCTCATCATGAAATCCCTGAGATGCCTCAAGGGATGCACTTTTCTCCACAAAACTATTGGGAGAAAATCAACACCTCCCTAGGAGAATTAAGTTCCAACATGAGACAACTAAGGGTGGAGCACCAAGAGCACTCCATCATTCTCCATGAAATTAGAGAAGATCAAAGAGCCATGAGGGAGGAGAAACAAAGGCAAGGAAGAGACATTGAGGAGCTAAAGCACTCCATAAGATCTTCAAGAGGAAGAACTAGCCGACATCACTAAGGTGGACCCGTTCTTTAATTTCCTTGTTCTTTATTTTTCTGTTTTTTTTTTTTTTTTGTTTACTATGCTTTATGTTTATTTATGTTTGTGTCTTTATTACATGATCATTAGTGTTTAAGTGTCTATGTCTTAAAGCTATGAATGTCCTATGAATACATCACCTTTCTTAAATGAAAAATGCTTTAATTACAAAAGAACAAGAAGTACATGAATTTCGAATTCATCCTTGAAATTGGTTTAATTATTTTGATGTGGTGACAATACTTTTTGTTTTCTGAATGAATGCTTGAACAGTGCATATGTCTTTTGAATTTGTTGTTTATGAATGTTAAATTTGTTGGCTCTTGAAAGAATGATGAAAAAGGAGAAATGTTATTGATAATCTGAAAAATCATAAAATTGATTCTTGAAGCAAGAAAAAGCAGTGAATAACAAGGCTTGCGAAAAAAATGGCGAAAATAAAAGAAAAAAAAAAAAGAAAAAGCAAGCAGAAAAAGCCAGTAACCCTTTAAACCAAAAGGCAAGGGTAAAATAAAAAGAATCCAAGGCTTTGAGCATTAATGGATAGAAGGGCCCAAGGGAATAAAATCCTGGCCTAAGCGGCTAAACCAAGCTGTCCCTAACCATGTGCTTGTGGCGTGAAGGTGTCAAGTGAAAAGCTTGAGACTGAGCGGTTAAAGTCGTGGTTCAAAGTAAAAAGAGTGTACTTAAGAACCCTGGACACCTCTAATTTGGGACTCTAGCAAAGCTGAGTCACAATCTGAAAAGGTTCACCGATTTATGTGTCTCTGGCATTTATATATCCGGTGGTAATACTGGAAAACAAAGTGCTTAAGGCCATGGCCAAGACTCATAAAGTAGCTGTGTTCAAGAATCAACATACTGAACTAAGAGAATCAATGACACTATCTGAATTCTGAGTTCCTATAGATGCCAATCATTCTGAACTTCAAAGGATAGAGTGAGATGCCAAAACTGTTCAGAGGCAAAAAGCTACTAGTCCCGCTCATTTAATTGGAGCTAAGTTTCAGTGATACTTTGAAATTTATAGTATATTCTCTTCTTTTTATCCTATTTGATTTTCAGTTGCTTGGGGACAAGCAACAATTTAAGTTTGGTGTTGTGATGAGCGGATAATTTATACGCTTTTTGGCATTGTTTTTACATAGTTTTTAGTATGATTTAGTTAGTTTTTAGTATATTTTTATTAGCTTTTGAATAAAAATCAAATTTCTGGACTTTACTATGAGTTTGTGTCTTTTTCTATGATTTCAGGTATTTTCTGACTGAAATTGAGGGACTTGAGCAAAAATCTGATTCAGAGGCTGAAAATGGACTGCAGATGCTGTTGGATTCTGACCTCCTTGCACTCGAAATAGATTTTCTGGAGCTACAAAAACCCAATTGGTGCGGTCTCAATTGCGTTGGAAAGTATACATCCAGGGCTTTTCATTAATATATAATAGTCTATACTTTGCCCGAGTTTTGACGATGTAAACTGGCGTTCAAATGCCAACTTCCTGCCCTATTCTGGAGTTAAACGGCAGAAACAGGTTGCAAACCAGAGTTAAATGCCAAAAACAGGCTACAACCTGGTGTTTAACTCCAAAAAGAGTTTCTACACATGAAAGCCCAATGCTCAGCCCAAGCACACACCAAGTGGGCTCGGAAGTGGATTTCTACATCATTTACTTATCTTATGTAACCCATAGCAACTAGTTTAGTATAAAAACTACTTTTAGTGATTTATTTCATATCTCTGGTTAGTCTTTGGATAATTTTATGTTCAGAGATCACGTTTAGGGGGCTGGCCATTCGGCCATGCCTGGACCTTCATCACTTATGTATTTTCAACGGTAGAGTTTCTACACACCATAGATTAAGGTGTGGAGCTCTGCTGTTCCTCATGAATTAATGCAAAGTACTACTATTTTCTTATTCAATTCAAGCTTATTCCTATTCTAAGATATTCACTTGCACTTCAACCATGATGAATATGATGATCCGTGACACTCATTACTATTCTCAACCTATGAACGCGTGCCTGACAACCACTTCCGTTCTACCTTAGATTGAGCGTTTATCTCTTAGCCTCCATTCCGAAAGATCGGAGTCTTCGTGGTATAAGCTAGAATTATTGGCGGCCATTCTTGAGATTCGGAAAGTCTAAACCTTGTCTGTGGTATTCCGAGTAGGATCTGGGAAGGGATGACTGTGAGGAGCTTCAAACTCGCGAGTGTTGAGCGTAGTGACAGACGCAAAAGGATCACTGGATCGTATTCCAACAGAATCGAGAACCGACAGATGATTAGCCGTGCGGTGACAGCGCATTTGGACCATTTTCACTAAGAGGACGGGAAGTAGCCATTGACAACGGTGATGCCTAACATACAGCTTGCCATGGAAAGGAGTATGAATGATTGGATGAAGGCAGTAGGAAAACAGAGATTCAGAAGGAACAAAGTATCTCCATACGCTTATCTGAAATTCTTACCAAAGAATTACATAAGTATCTCTATCTTATTTTCTGTTATTTATATTTTAATTATCAAAATCCCATAACCATTTGAATCTGCCTGACTGAGATTTGCAAGATGACCATAGCTTGCTTCAAGACGACAATATCTGTGGGATCAACCCTTACTCACGTAAGGTTTATTACTTGGACGACCCAGTGCACTTGTTGGTTAGTTGTATCGGAGTTGTGAAAAAGAATTTGAGATTATAAACGTGCGTACCAAGTTTTTGGCGCCGTTGCTAGAGATCACAATTTCGTGCACCATGCACATACACTATCAGTGAGGGTTCAGTACTTAATTCTATGTTCCCTGCTTTCATGAGCTGTCTTCTTACAATGTTACCTATTTTTACTATATAAATCGAGTTAGTGAAATTAAATTTATGTTTGTCTTGAAGAGCTTATTTATTTTAACCAAGTAGACAAGAATCATATAGTTGCATTCATATATATAGGTTGCATTGCATTTCATGAGTTCTTACATTTCCCTACTCATTTATTTTATCTCCTTAAGTTTAGCATGAGGACATGCTAATGTTTAAGTGTGGGGAGGTTGATAAACCACTATTTTATGATTTATATTATGTTTAATTGAATGGTTTTATCAAGTCTTTACTTACTTATTCATATGATTAGCATGATATTACAATTCCTTTCCAAAATTGTTCCATGGTTGAAAACTTGCTTCCTAGAGATCTTTTAACTATACATTTTAACTCTCCTTCATCCCATTCGATGCCGTGATCTGTGTGTTAAGTGTTTCAGGCTTCATAGGGTAGGAATGGCTTAGAGAGTAGAGAGGAAGCTTGCAAAAATGGAAGGAACACAAGAAACCAAGGAGATAACCAGCGAACAATGACGCGAGCGCATGGCCCACGCGAGCGCGCAAAAAGAAGAAATCGCAACGACGCGAATGCGTGCCTGACGCAAACGCGTGGATTGAAGTCTGCACGAATAACGCAAACGCGTGACAAGGAAAATCACTGAATGACGCGAACGCGTGGACGACGCGCACGCGTGACCTGTGCGATCTGCAAAAATAATAGAATACGCTGGGAGCGATTTCGGGCCGCGTTTTGACCCAGTTTTCGGCCCAGAAACAAAGACTAAAGCTAGGGAACATGCAGAGACTCAAAGAAGGCATCCACACACATTCAGATTCATCACATTAGGATTACTTTAGTTTTAGATCTGAATCTAGATTAGTGTTACATTGGTAGTTTATGCTTTTGCTTTGGATTGTGGATATTGAAGTGCCATTACCTCCGTGAAGATACTACTTTAGTTTGTTTCCTTATTCTTTACTCTTTTCAGTTGATTATTGACTCTATTCAAATAAGTATGTTACATTTTGAGTTTATTAATATATAGAGTTATTTTTATTTTTAATTAATTTTAATTCTCTATTTAATTATGTCTTCTTATATATTTATGATTATTAATTTCATGTCAATGGAATAGATCCTCTACTTGACATGGGGGTTGATTAAGAGGAGACACTTGAGTTGAAATACTCAAGTGCCTAGTTAAATTGGACATTGTTGGCTAATTCTGTATCTGCTAACGCTGGACCTTCCTGATGGAGAGGACTAGGATTTGCGGGTAAGAGTTAGTTCAATCACTATACTTTTCTTTATTCAGTAAGGGTTAACCAAGTGAGAACAACAACCTCTTTATACTACACTTGAGAAGATTCCAACAAGGATAGGACTTCCACTTAATTATTCCCCCAGTCAAGGCCTTTTATTTGGAATATCAATAATTATTCTTAGTTTATTTTTATTGCTTTAATTCACAATTATTTTAATTACTCATTATCAAAACTCAAACTTTCTGAGAATTCTCTGATTAATAAATTAGCACACTTTCCTGTAACTCGTTGGGAGATGACCTGGGACTCATACTCCCAGTATTTTTATTTCTAAAATTTGTGACAACCCTTTCTAAATTGGTGAGGCAGATCTTAGCTGGTTAAGAGCTATACATGCAACGCTATTCTCTTATATGGAATCTCTTAATTGGTCAACTTCTGCCGCGCACCACTTCCCCGAAGACAGGCAACGCGCACGCATGGATCACGCCGATGCGTGACCTGGAAAAAATGCAATCTGCGCAAACCCAGTTTTCGGCCCAGAAAACACAGATTAGAGGCTATAAAGTGGGAGAACCGATCCACATACAACTTTCATATTCATAAATTTAGGTTTTAGATGTAGTTCTCTAGAGAGAGAGGCTCTCTCCTCTCTCTTAGGTTTTTAGGATTTAGGATTTCTTTTAGTTTTAGGATTGCTTCTCCAATTTCAGGTTCAATTTTCCTTTAATTTATGTTTCTTTCCTACTTTTATTTATTCTAATGCTTTTACTTGTTAATTATTTATGTTTCAAAATTGGCTTATGGATTCCTATGTTTAATTTGATTCAGTACAATTCGAGGTATTTCAGATCTATGATATTCTTAGCTTTAATTGATGAAATGGCATTTTTATTCGAGTAGATTTTTCCCCTTTTGGCTTTGGTTGAGTAATTGGTGACACTTGAGTTGTCAAACTCAGCTGTTGATTGAAAATTGGAAATTGCTGATTGGTTTGGATCCCTCTAAGGCTAGTCTTTCCATAGGAGTTGACTAGGACTTGAAGAATCAAATTGATTAGTCCACTTGACTTTCCTTTATTTAGTAAGGATTAACTAAGTGGGAGCAATAAACAATTCTCATCACACCTGATAAGGATAACTAGGATGGAATTTCCAGTTCTTATATCTTGCCAAGAGTTTTTCTAATTATTAATTTATTTTTTTTCCATTTAAATTACTTGTTCCTTATTTCAAAAACCCAAAAATATACCTTTTTCCATAACAATAATAAACACACCTCCCTGCAATTCCTTGAGAGACGACCCGAGATTTCAATACTTCGGTTATCAATTTTATTAGGGGTTTGTTACTTGTGACAACCAAAACTTTTGTACGAAAGGATTCTCAGCTGGTTTAGAAACTATACTTACAATGCGATTATTTTTATAAAATTCTTTACTAGCAAGAATCTATTCGTCAGTGGGTCTCAACATGTAATGGATAAATTACACTGTATTTTGATTTGTGTTGTTTGGACTAAAAATATATCTAACTTATAATGTAAATTTTACGATCTAGATTTCTTTAATTTCCGATTTTTAGACTTATTTTGTGATTAATCATAAATTTAGGATGTGATTATGCTTTAAAAAATATAAATCTCATAAAATAGAGTAGGCTAAAAACCGTGACCATAGATAAGGCTATGGTAACGATTTTAAAGAAGGGTGACCATAGATAAGACTATGGTCACGGTTTTAAAGGGGCGTGACCATAGACAAGCTATGGTCACGGTTTTAAAGGGGGTGACCATAGATGAGCTAAAATCGTGACCAAAGATAAAACTATGGTCACGATTTTCACTAAAAGGGTGACCATAGACTAAGCTATGGTCACGGTTTTAAAGTAGGGTGACCATAGATACATATGGTCTCGCTAAAATCGTGACCATAGATTAGGCTATGGTCACGGTATAAAACAGGGGTGACTATAGAGTAAGCTATGGTTGCGGTTTTACAAAAGAGTGACCATAGATAAACTACGGTCACGCTAAAACCATGACCATAAATTAGGTTATGGCCACAGTTTTAATAAAGGGGTGACCATAGAGTAAGCTATGGTCACAGTTTTTATGCATGACCATAGAGTAGCCTTTGGTCACGATAAAAAAATGTGGCCTAAAGTGGCAGAATTTGATCACTACAACCGTAACCATAGAAACCATGACCACAGATAAAAAAATCGTGGCCATATGTCTATGGCCACGCCAGAATAGGCCACGGTGAAAAAACCGTGACCATAGGTCAAAAACCGTGACCATAGACCTATGGTCAGCCTTTTCACTAGCTTTGGTCACGATTTTTCACCGTAGCCATAGACCTTTTTTTTGTAGTGTCAGTCAAAGAACATATCTTAGGGGCATTTTCTCAGCATCTCTTTGTATCTCTCCCAGGCTTCATAAAGAGATTCTCCATCTTTTTACATGAATGTTTGGATATCATGTCTCAGCTTTGTCAACTTCTGTTGTGGAAAGAATTTAGTTAGGAATTTATTGACCAAATTATTCCATGTTGATATACTCTCCAGCAGCTGTGTCTGGAGCTACTGTTTGGCTTGGTCCCTCACAGAAAATGGGAATAGCCTCAATCGATAAGCTTCAGCAGAAACTCCATTAGTCTTGACTGTGTCACAAATCTGAAAAAAGGTAGAGATGTACAAATTTGGATCTTCTTGATGGCTCTCACTAAATTGACTTTGTTGCACTAAAGAGATGAGTTGAGGCTTCAATTCAAAGTTATTGGCCTCCACAATAGGTGTTACTATGCTGCTTCCACAACTTCCAGAGGTGGATTTGGTAAAAGACCCAAGAGTTCTCTTAGCATTGACATTGTTATTTGTATTGTCTACCATTGTGCCTAGCTCCTCAGACTCTTCTACTTCTTCCACTACTTCAACATCTTCTCTTTGATTTCTAGATTTCTTCTTTATTCGAAATAATGTTCTCTCAATCTCTGGATTAAAGTGGAAAGGTTCTGTGTCCTTATTGTCCTGCATAAACACACAGACAACAAGAAAAATTGAGATTTCCTACGTCAAAATGAAGGAAATTCTCAGTGAGGTGATAAACGAAAAAGAAAAATGGTCTAATCTAGGTAATTAATTAATTGGTTTGTTGTTAATCTCAATTAATCTCCAACAATGCCACCAAAAACTTAATGTGGAATTTTTCAAAACCACAACTTAACAAGTGCACCGAATCATTTCAAGTAATACCATAGTGAATGGTTTTCATTCCCACGAGGATTAATGAACTAAACAAGCAATGGTTAACTGACTAATCTAGTCAGACAATTGAAAATTAGGGTTTTGAAGTATTCAGTATCAAAAACAGAGAATTAAATGAAAGTGTTAAGAAAGTAATATCAAAACGGTTGAGAAAATAATATGAATAAAAGTGTTAAGGTTTCGGAGATGTTTAAACTTTAGGAAGAATGATTTTCACTATCTACTTTGATCATGCAAAGATGTATCCATGGAAAATTATAGTTGATCAAACCCCAATCTCTTGGTGATTTAATTTCTCTTAATCTAATAAACCGTCAATTCCTTAATCAATTAATTATGATAAGAGGTGAGGTATGATCACTGATTCAAAGCCACACAATTCTTAAGAACTAAACCTAGTTTCAAACCTTAAAGAATTATGAGAAAAAGTTTTCTAGCTTAATTCTAATAACCAACTCCTCCAAGTTAATAATAGAATTTAATTTAGATTAGAACTATTTTCCAATATATTCAAACCCTTGTGATGAATAACAAAAACTTGTTTCTTAAGAAAATATCAAAGCATTAATCAAAAGTAGAAAAGATATAACATTAGTCCATTAGAATAAACAGAGCTTCTAACCTTAACAGAGAAGATAAGTTGCTCATGATGCAAAGGAAAGAAAAACTATGAATTCAAAACGGTTGGAGGGAGAGAGCCTCATGTGTGTGTCTCTCACCCTTTAAATATGTTAACCCTAAACCTAAATTCAGAATTTAAAACTAATTCAAAATAAAATAGAATCAAATCTAAACTAATTAATTCTTCTCATGGAGTTTTTCCTCTCAAGTTAAGCTCTTGATGATTCTCTTCATAATTGACAATCAATGCTAGATATCATGGGCTTGTGCTTAAGCTTTAATAATCCAATTAAGTACTTGAGATTAGAGAGATTAGTGAAAGATTTAGGATCCCCGGGAGTGGCCCATGAATGTGCGTTAAATGCATGAGAGCTTACGTTGGACACAAGCCTGATCCAAAGATCATGGAGGCCTTTGTGCATGGTGCGTTAGACACATGGAAGGGCAAGTTGGATTCATGGCCTAGCAAGTTAGACGCATGGCTTGTTGGGCAGCCCTGGAGGTGTAGTTGAACCATGCGTTGAACACATGGTGTAGCAAGTACAACACATGGAGTGACGAGTACAACGCATGGAGTGAGGCAAGCCACTAGAGGTGCAATGAGCCTTGCGTTCAACACATGGTATGGCAAGTTGGATGCAAGATTGGTTTGCCATCCCTAGGAGTCCCTTTTTGGCTTGTGTTAGACACAAAGAATGATGCATTGAATGCATGCTTGTTCCTATTGCTTTTTTTGTTTGTCCAAGGCTCGTTTGCTTGGTCTCTTCCATCCTTGTTCCTATTACTTCTCTTGCTTGTCCCTCTACATGCTTGTTCTTGATTACTTTCTTTCAAAATTTCCTGTAATTATAGAATTCAAAGCAACTCAAAGTACTATTCACTAAACCATGAAATCATTGCTTATAAAAGAAGAATCATTTGCTTATTGAATGAAATTCTAAGGGAAAAACTACTAAAGACGTAGATGCATCATTGTTCTAATCCGAATTATATGTCATGTATGTGTCACACACTTTAAAAACCACTATGTCTAGTCGATTCAAAAAGTCATGTGAAAGAGTTTTCAAGCATAATTCAAATATTAGTTCTGTCAAAGCAATAAACAAACTCAAGACAGGATTAGCACACCTTTTGATGCTACTAATCTATTAAAGATGAAGAACGAATAACTCAATCAAGAAATAGATCAATGCGATGCTTTAAAATAAAAGAAAACTTAGATTAATAATCCATAGAAACATAAACAGAGCTCCTAACCCTTTAAAATAAAACTTAGATTAATTCTCCTATTACTCATGGAGAATGAAAAAAACGACAACAAAACAAAACTATGCCGAGGAAGCTTGATATCCTCTCTGTGAATATCATTCACTTATTTATACCTAGGGATTCTCCTAATTCAAATTAAAAAAACTAAATCTTATCTTAATCAGAAAAATTAAGGTAGCTCCTAATAATTCAAATCCTAAAAACAGAATCAAATTGAATTTAAATTATAGCAGAATCTTCTTTAATCTTCAATTAGGAATCACATTTCTGAGGTTGGGTATTGTTGAAACCATTGTTAGCGTTGCACGTGGACTCACTGACGTGCACTGGGCTTGGTTCTTTGGGCTTGGGCATGTATTGCCAAGCAGTGGCATTATACGGCACCTTCATTAAGCCAGTAGGGCGTGGCACTAATTCGTCCGCATCTTTAGTAGTTTTTCTTGCATTATTTTCTTATTTTCTTAGGATTAATCACACTTTCTTCCTCTAATCTAATCACTTTTTAGTATTTTTTGCTAGTAAGGTATTCACTAAGTGTTTTCAAGAAAGTATGATTAAAAAAAGTGAAATCAAGCAGCAAAGGAAGCATGTTCAAAAAGAAAAGCATTGCATGAAGATTCAAGAGCCAACCATGTAAGGATCAAGCCATGCAAGAGAGAAAGGGCATGGACATGCCACTTCCTGGATAGGACAAGGAGGGGTGTGCCATGCCCCAAAGGAAGCAAGCCATGTGTGCCATCCCATGGCTGGGGTGTGCCACGCCCTGCAGTGAAGATGTAGAGGCGTGCAACGCTTGGGAGAGGGCGTGCCATGCCCTGGAGTGCCTTGAAGCAAGCGTACCACACCCTAGAACCAATAAGAAGGGCATGCCACACCCTAGTTGGAGAATGGCCACCGTGCCATGCACCAAACAGGGTGTGCCACGCTTGAAGAAAATCAACCCCTGGAAGCAAATTACAATACTGTCAATCATGACCTCTTCACACTCAAGTGACCATAACTTAACTTAGAGAGGTCCAAATGAGATAGTTCTAGTGGCGTTGGAAAGATAATATCCAAGGATTCAAACAATATAAAAATGTCTATAGTGGATGTTCCGTTTAGGCTATGAACGATCTTCATCTTTTTAGCTCGGAAAATAGTGCCGGGATGCATGGTGTGCCACACTCAGACAAGAAAATGGCATGCCCAAACACCCAAGACAGCAGCGTGGCATGCCTAAATAGCAATGTGGCATGCCCAGATAGTCCAATTACACGTCCAGCATCCCAATACACACCCAAGACCCATCCTACACACCAATTGAAGCTCATTTTTTGCTAAAAGATGTAATTTTTTGTTAAGATTGTGGAAGATTCTATAAGATAGGATTTGATTTGAATTAGTTTTAATTGATTAGGATTTGAATTATAATTATTAGTTATCTTATTCTTAATAAAAGATAAGATTTAGTTTTAAATTTGAATTATTAGGTAAATCTAGGATTTAAATAAGTGAGATTGTTCATAGAGAAGGACATCTGGGGGAAGATCTTTGAATCCCTCATGTATCTCTCTTCTTCTTCTTCTCTTTTGCTTTATTTTCAATTCACCATGAGTCACTAATCTCTCTGTCAAAGGCTTAGGAACTTTGTTTATGTTTCTATGAATTATTAATCAAATTTTTCTTCTATTTTAAAGTATTGTATTGATATGTTTTATGATTGAGTATTTTATTCTTCATCCCTAAATGATTAGTAATGTTGACAGGTATGATAATCTCGTTTTGAATTTGTTTACTGATTTGACAAAATTGATATCTAAATTATGCTTAAAAACTCTTTCACATGGCTTTCTAAATCGACTAGACATAATGGTTTTCAAAGTGTGCGACACAATACATGATTTTTTATTACCCTAGTTTTGAATACATGATACATCATTCGGATTAGGATAATTCTTGAAAATTGTGTTTTCTCATAAGATTCAATCGAACAGGACTAGCTTGGATACGTGACATATAATCCACCTGAGGACTATTTTTGAATCTTATGAGGAACTGAATCGGTTTTTGCACATAACCTCTTTAATTAATCGATTGACCAAGACATTGGCGGTTGATTAATTGAAGAGAAACCGAGAAACCAAGACATTGAAAATTGGTTAACTAAGATTCGTCGTGAAACGATCTTTGCTTGCTTTAGAAGAGAGAAAACAAAGTTTAATTTTTCTAAGAATTTAAACATCTTCAAAACCCTTGACTTCCCCATTATATATATTCTCTTTCAATCACTCACAAGTTCACTGCCTCAAGCAATCCAACATTCAAGGCTTTCAAGTTTTCAGCAAGTTCCAACATTCATCAATTTCATATTTTATTGATCTAATTATTTGTTTAATCAATATTTATGTTCTCAATCCGTTAATCCTCATGAAAACGATATCCACTCACTGTGGTATTATTTATGCAATCTGGTGCACTTGCCGGTATCCGTGAGCTTCACTTTTCACTCATTAAGTTTTTAACGATGTTGCCGGGGATTAATTGAGATTGACATCATATGTTGGGCTGAATTACTAAATTAGATCCTTTATTTTTATTTTATTTTAAATTTTTATTTATTTCTTTTATTGTTATTTTTTTTGTTGACATAAAATAAATTATATATTTTCTTCTCTGTTCTTTTTCTTTCCTTCTTCTTTATTTTCTTTTTTTCACACAGTGCTTTTAATCAATTTTGGTGTTTGTGTATAAGGAAGTAATGGATCCCATAAATACGATCCTTGCACTCAACAAGAGCATGTTTCATCAAGTTTTCTTACTCATAGTACAAGTAGAACAATTGCAAGCTTCACAAGCCCCTGCCTATGATTTTTCCAAATGAGCACACATGGGTTATTCCTCAAAGTAGGGGAGTAACCCTTATCCCCTTAAATAGAGGAATTATCATGATGATGATTGGTTTGGCAAAGGCCAAGGATGCTCCAATTTCTTCCACCAATAGCAAGTGGAGTTAATACAACAACAAAATTCTTTTGAGCTTGTCGTAGAAAGTTTGTCTCAATCCACTGAAGAGTTTGTTCAAGAAACTCAAGCTTTCATACAAGAAATAAGAACAAACTTTAAAAATCAAGAAACCTCCTTCAATAACATGGAGAAGCAATTGGAGTTAATTGCCAAGCAAGTGGCAGAGGAACAAGCAAATTCCTCCCCAAGAAAAACAATGCAAATTTCTACAAAAGAATTTGAGATAACTGCTAAATTTGTTCAAGAAACTCAAAATTTCATGCAAGAAACAAGAACAAACTTCAACAATCAAGTAGTATCTATAAAAAATTTAGAGGTGCAAGTGAGACAAATTGCTAAGCAATTGGCAGCGAAACAAGCAAACTCCTTTCCAAGTGACACAGTGTCTAATCCTAGAGAGGAATGCAAGGCCACCATCCTGAGGAGTCCATACCCTAATGAATCTAAAGGTTTCATGAAGGTTAATATAATTGATCCATTGATCTAAGAAGCTCTTGATAAAGGAACCCTTCAAAAGTCTATACAACCCCCAAATTATGAAAAAGAAGAAAGGCTAGAAGAAGTGCAATCAATAGATGAACTCACTAAAATTTCTAATGTCACAGTGAAGGGAATTACGGTGAGGTAAAAACAAAAGAAAAAGTCTAATTTAGAGAATCAAGTAAGTGGGTTATTGTCAAACTCAATTAATTCCTTGGCAACGACACCAAAAACTTGATGGAGAATTTCCAACTCGGCAAGTGCACCGAATCGTATTAAGTAATACCACGGTGAGTGGATATCATTCCCACAAGGATTAAAGGACTGAATAACAATGATTAATTGATTATTCTAATTAGACAAATCAAAATAAAAAGATCAGGGAAGTCAAACGTGTAAACATAGAACAAAGTAAATAGCAGAGTAATGAATAAAAACAATGGTGATGAGAATGTTAAGATTTTAGAAATCTTCACTCTCTAGGAAAATAATCCTTGTGTTATTTATTTGAGGTATGCAGAGATCAATTTACAATAAATAAAAAATAATCGAATTCTAATTTCTTTGCAATTCAATTTCTCTTTAACCTAATTAATCGCTAATCCCTTAGTCAATTATTTAAGAAAAGAGGTGAAGCATAATTTTGATTTATATTCACATAAAATTCAAGAGTGATCCTAGGTTGAATTATATGTCACTTATTCAAGCTAGTTCTAATCCAATTGAAGATTATGAGAATTATAAAGTCGCACTATTCCTAATTAAATCAAAAAGTTATGTGAAATAGTTTTCAAGCTAATTCCAATATTAAATTTCCCAAAGTAACACTAGAATCCAAAACAGAGTTAGAATGTTTTCAACAATAATAATCTTTAGGGATGAAGAACGAAAACTCAATCATAAAATAGATCAAAATCAAAAAGTTATGTGAAATAGTTTTCAAGCTAATTCCAATATTAAATTTCCCAAAGTAACACTAGAATCCAAAACAGAGTTAGAATGTTTTCAACAATAATAATCTTTAGGGATGAAGAACGAAAACTCAATCATGAAATAGATCAAAGCATAAACCTCAAACAAAATAAAATACTTAAATTAATAATCTATAAAAGAGATAAACAGAGCTCCTAATCTGAACAGAGGAGATTAGTTGCTCATGGGGCAGAGAAAACAAAAACTAGGATTGTAAAATAAGGTCCCCCGATGAGATGTTCGTGGAATAGTTCTTGGACTTATTTAAATTTTGACCTAAACCTACTTTTAAATTCAAAACAAAATCAAACAAAATCTAATCAAATCTTTTCCTAATTAATTTAAAACTAAGAGTGATCTTCTCTTTTCTAATTGAGATTCAAAACTTGGTGTGTTATTTTGTTAAAATCATGGGCTTGCAACTTTGATCTCATGCTTGATGTGAGGTGGTGTGGCATATAGTGGAAGTGGAGTGGCTTGCCAAGGTGTTTTGGAGGTCATTGGAATTTGGCCCAAGAAGTGGAGAATGGCTGTGTGCATGGCGTGCATGGGTGTGCACTTGAGAGACTTGGAAGGCATGGAAGCTTGCTGGTCTTTGGCCCAGTGTGGCACACCCTTGCATGGAGGTGGAGGGCATGGTCGAAGATGTGTTGAAGGCTTGGAGGGCATGGCACGCCCTTACTTCCTGGGAGGTGCATGGTCGTTGGCGTGTGAAGGCATGTAGGATGGTGTGCACGCCTTTGATGGTGGTTGATGGACAGCACGAAAGCATGTGGCTTAGCGTGGATATGGCGTGTAGGGTGTCACACACCTTCGAAGGGTGTTGGCCCGGCATGTAGGTGGCGTGGGGGCGTGGCATGCCTTCGAGCTTGCCTCCTTGGTGGTTCCTTGGGACTTGGCCCAATGTGGCACGCCATGGGAGAGCGTGGCACACCCTTGTGTTTGGTGGGTGAAGGCGGTCTTGGCGTGTAAGTGCGTGGCACAATAAGCTTCTAGCCTTTGCTCACTGCTCCTCTGCTTATCTTTCTTTGCCTCTGTTCTTCCTTCCTCACTGAGTTTGCTTCCTTTCTGTTCTCGCTTGAACTTCCTAAACATATTAGAGCTCAAAGCAACTCAAAAAAAATATTGATTAAAGCACAAAAATCTCAATTATAATAAGGAATTCACTAACTTTATTCAAGGAAATAATGAAGAAAACACCTAAAGATGCTCATGCATCACTCACCCGCAGTCTTCACGAACAGGCTTAGGAGCTGATCGAGACTCGAAAGAGGTATCAGCAGATCCTCACACACATGACAGACATGAATGATCTCAGGTTGGAGTGGAGGGAGCAGCTGGAGTGGCTTCAGCGAATGGAGGCTCAGATAGAGGTGTACTAGGCTCAAATGCGCACCGCTGGCATCAACCCTGCTAATGGCAGCAGTGCGCTGGTGGGACACAGACATCACTGCCTTCTTTGCCGCCTCAGCAGGACCACGGGAACGACGACGACAATGACGACGACTACCAGGATCTTTATTGATTAGGGCTTTTATTTTCTGTTTCATTGTATTTATTTGATTTATTTGACTTTTAATTTATTTGAATATGTGATATTTAATATTACATAATTGGTTTCTATTATTTATAAATTGACCACTAATTGTGTGAAAAATAAATTTAAATAAAAAATTAAAATTAAAACTAAAAAAATTGCGTCACAATATTTTAAAAAAATAAAATTGAGATTATCATTGGATTTACCGAAGGAATAATCTGACAGTAATAGTGCAGGAAACAAGATATTGCGGTGCTAACATTATTGTTGGAAAAATCTGTCAGTAACCAAATGGTTTTTCGGGTAGGTAATCCGTCGTAGAATCTGACGGTAATTACCGTCAGACAAAAAAATTCAATGGTAACTGGTTATCGGCGAGGTTTATACCATCAGATTCTTTCCGACCGTACTCAGCATTTTTCTTATAGTGAACTAACCATTTTTTGTTAATAAAAGATAAGACGAAAAAATCATGATGACCTTTTTCTCTGCTTGCGTGCATACACAGTTGGCCTGGCGCTCATCCCCATCAAACTCGTCCACTGTTGACCTAGCCATGTTTTGTTTGTGATCCGATCGCTAACCTCAAGGCAGTGTCTCTTTATATGGCCAGCCTTTTTGCATGAACTACATCTCCTCTGCTTTCCACCATAACCTTTTTTTGGAAGCTTTGTGACACCCTTGGTTTTAGCCACTAATGGATCCCGGATCTAACCGTTGCCAGCAGCAGATGTGGGTGCACCATCAAATACACGATAGTCCTCTTCCAATGCCTGACACAAGAAATGAACACCTGCCATAGCTTTCTTAAACATGCTTAATCTCTATGCTCCAAGATAAAAGAGCCAATAAGATGTGGCGTGTAACGCGCCATGTCGAAGCAAAAAGTCCTACTCACTATCATCCTCTTTGTTGTTGACATACTCCGAAGGGGACTTCGCGTTAATTTTCCATCTCTTTAAAACCAAGCATTTTGGAACCTCCATAAGATACTCAGCCTTCATAATGAAGAACATATGGCTGCATGGCACTTCGTTTCTCATCCACAACTTGCACTGGCAATAAACTTTTCTGGAATTTCTATCAAATAAGGCTATTTGACGGGCGAAAAATTGTCAATTAAGAATTTAATATAGAAATAACGTTGCAAGTACAATTCTTAACCGACAAAAACTCCGCTTATCAATTTAAAAAGAATTGTCACAAATTGAGAATAAAATACTGGGAGTAAAAATCCCAAGTCGTCTCCCAACGAGTTGACAAAAGAGTGCAATTTATTGGTCAGGAATTTTCTGAGAAATTTTAAGAGTTGGAGAACAGAAAAATAAATGATTGTAAATTAAAGCAATGAAAATTACTGAGAGAATTTATATAATCAAAATAAAAAACCTTGACCGGGAGAAGATTAATTGGAAGTTCTATCCTTGTTGGATTTTTCCAAGTGTAATAGTAAGAGGTTGTTGTTTTTACTTAGTTAACCTTTACCGAATAAAGGAAAGTCAAGTAATTAAGCTAACTCTGATTCACAAGTCCTAATCCTCTCCTATGGAAGGATTAGCGTTAGTGACTAAAGAGTTAGCCAACAACTTCCAATTAAAATTGATACTTGAGTATTCCAACTCAAGGGTCTCCTGTTAATCAACTCCCAGGTCAAGTTAGGAGACTACTCCATAGACATTAATACCACTTTCATAGACATACAAAGGGAATAAAAAGAAGACGTGATAAATTAAATAAGATAATAACTGAAAATTAATTAAAGGTAAAAATAGTTCTTTGCATTAATAAATTCCAAAACCATAGATATCCATATGTAACATCTGAACAGGGTTAATGGGTGATTAAAAGAGTAAGGGAATAAGGAAACAAACTAGAATGATAGAAACTTCAACGGAGGTAGTAACTCTTCTCAATATCCAATCCAAAAGCATAAAACTAGAAATCTATGAATATGAAGAACCCTAGAGGAAGTAGTATTTTCTCTCTAAGATTCCAAAAATAAAAAAACTAAAAACTATGTAAAAGTGAATGTGTTTTGAGTCCCTGTTTGTCTCCTAGCTCTAGTCTGTGTTTCTGGGCCGAAAACTCGGTCCAAACTTAGCCCAAAATCGCCCCCAGCGTCTTCTGTGATTTTTGTACGTGGCGTACGTCACGCATACGCGTAGGTCATGCATACAGGTCGATGGTCTTCTTCACGTGTCATGCGTACGCGTCAGGTACGCGCATGCATCGCTGTGCAATCTCGCTTATCACGCGTACGCGACAGGTACGCGCATGCATCGCTGTGCAATCTCGCTAATCACGCGTATGCGTCAGGTACGCGCACACGTCGCTGTAAAAATTTCCAAATCACGTGCACGCGTGAGCCATGCGTGCGCGTCGCTCCTCGCTGGTTATCTCCTTTATTTCTTGTGCTCCTTCCATTTTTGCAAGCTTCTTCTCCATCCTCTAAGCCATTCCTGCCCTATATAGCTTGAAAACACTTAGCACACAAATCACGGCATCGAATGGTATAAAGGGAATTAAAAAACACAATTTGAAGGCTTAGGAAGCAAGTTTTCAATTATAGAACAAAATTGGGAAGGAATTGAAAAATCATGCAAATTGTATGAATAAGTGTGCAAAGACTTGATAAAAATCACTCAAATTAGCACAAGATAAACCATAAAATAGTGGTTTATCACTATTATATGAACATAAAGATTTCCATATTCCTCAAGCAGGTATACCATCATGTTCAAGCAACGTCTTTTCATGACAAAATTGACAACCCCTACACCCTCTATTTGTTTCCTAACATCACAAAATATTTGCCTAGTGTATACCCTTGTTGCATAGGTCTTTATGGACATCAGACAAGTAGTAATCCCTGTAAAATTCAATTAAATTATAATTAATAAATTGATAGTTAATAAATTAAATTAAAAGTGAAGATTTGGAAATTTAAGATTTATAATTTGGAAAAATAAAAATATTTAGAATATGAATTAAAATACTAATCTTAAAGGTTTTGGCCCAAAATTGAGCCAACGAGCTAAAATGAGTGAACTGAACCCATGTTGAGCCCAAGCCCACATATATAAACTCCACAAAGTCACTTAGCACTTCCCATTTCAGCAAGAGAGAAAGAGAGAGAGCACTGTGGATTGAGAAGAGAAGAAGAACCAAGGGTTTCACTATTCACTTCCAATTTCAATTGATCATAACTTTTGATCCAAAGCTCCGATTGACAAGCCATTTATGGCCACACATTCATCATAGAATTTTCTTCAATTCTTTCTAAACAAATTAGTAATAAAATCAAAATTCTTTGTCCATTTCTCTATTCCTTTCAAAATTTGCATTTTTGGTAAAGTGGGTTTTGAAATCTTGTGATTTTGGTTCTTTAAGGGTGCTCTAATATAGATTCTAAGTGGATTCCATTCCAATATTTAGTGGATAAAGGTAATAGACACTTTTTTCATGTATTCATAAAATTTTATGAATCCCTAGTAATTAAATAATGTGTATATTATGTGAAAATAGTGTAGATTGAATCTTAGAGGCATTTAGTTGATCATTGGTGGTGCTTGAGCTTGGTGGAGGTGAACTTTGAGCTTATGCTTGGTGAAATTCAAGAATTGAAGGTTTGATTTTGGCTTCCTAGAGGTACGGTTTAGGTTTCATTTAAATACCATATTATGTGACATGAAGTCCTAAGCTAGATGCCCCTCAGAATAAGATTGAATTGTTTGATTTGATGGAATTGAAACATTGTAATAGATGAATTATTGAATTTGATTTTGGTTGATGATTAGTTGTTTATGATTTATGAGTTAAATTGGTGAATTTTGGGCCAGAGGCTGTGAAGGGTAAGCTTGGTAAGTTGATGGAATGCATTGAATGTTTATGGATGAAGTTGAGATGATGATTATGTAACTGAGTATATAGAAATTTGGTAATGAATTTTTAGAATAGAGGAATTAATGAATTGAGATGTGATAATGATGCATTAGAGTTGTAATGTATAAATTAAGTAGGCTTGAACTTATTTGAAAGTAAAGAAGTGATTTGGGACAGTTGGGAGGTATTAAATCGATGTAGAAACTGAAATGGCTTGTGAACTTTTTGGAAATTTGGCAATTTCTGTTTTTGGATAGTTTTTAACCAACTTTCTTTTTTTGACACATGACTTCTAACAAATTCTCTAACATCCAATAATATGATGTAACACTTTCATCCATGAGAATCCCAAACCCAAAGATAGTTGTTTTCTTATGGTTGTTTGAACCAAAAAATATTAGAACCGGTTGCCTACACTTGTTCTTCTTGTACGTCGAGTCAAAAGTCAGTACATCACCAAAATGTTGGTAATTAACTCCACTACCTCCATCAGCCCAAATTAGATTCCCTAGTCTTCGATCGTCGATTAAGTTGTATCTCACAATTGATATGTGATTCGCAATAGCCTTGCCCTCCAGATACCCTATAGTAGCGTTCACGTCATCGTCAACAATCTTTTTACTCGACTTTTGTCAGCATAGTTAGATGCATCATTTTTCAAAAACCCAACCAAAGAGTACCCGCCAGCCATACCCGCCATGTAACCAACTATCTTTGAAGTTGAGATCCCATGTACATTCATTCTATCTATTTGAGATTTTGCGACATTCGCCATACTACAGTGATCTGCAATCATGTGAACCATGCCAACGGGAGTCAACTCGTGGTTGTGCTCCAAGATGACCTTCCTGACCTTCCAAGTTTGTTCGCTTTTGTCAAGATATATTGACAACTTCACTTCTTAATTGGTCCATGTCTCAGGTTTGTGAGCCCTCTGTCTATCAACTTTGTTATAGTGTTTGGTATCTCTCAAATCTTTCCTACTACAAAAAAAAACAATATCTTACCAAATTACCTTCACAATCCTTCCCAGAGTCACCATTCTATATCCCGAATCCATTATACTTTGCATATACCCTATAAAACTCATACACATCTTTCATAGATTACCCAGACCTTCTTCATTATATCCTCTGTGCTCATCTTACTAACTAAACCGACATTAGTATAATCCTCCTCCTCCACATCATCACTTGAACCCTCCTCCTTATCATCATCATCAATGCTTCGAGGTATAGCTCCATAATCATATTCCATTTCTTCATTGCCATTGCAATCACCTTCAGTTCTTCCAATTTTTCCAGATCCATCCCTAGAGTTAATTGCAAATTGAAACTCCACAAAAGAAAAGATACGTCGTATGCATATATTTCTAATGGAAATTTCCAAACACATAATCATATCTATGTCGTGTAATCATTTTTAAGCAAACAACACTAATAAAAATGTTATGACTCTTAATTCATGGACACTAAAATGTAACCCACACTTAACATTCTAATTACTGCCTTCGAATTAAAAATCGACCTCCGTCTTTTACCAAATTCATCAACAAATCCAAAATAAACAACTTAATTGAAATTATAAAATGCTACAAACATTATGTCGCCATAGGTTTGCAGTTTGGTCGGGAAATCCCCTGCCTCTCTTCCTCTATCCAAATCTTTGTTCGTGGACATGTCCTTTAATAGTGACTTTGGCAACCACCACAATGTCTTCCTTTAACGACGATGACGCCACCACTGGCTCAATGATGCTTAGTGACTGCTACCCCTTAATAACTACTGGAAAAATTTCTGAGGCCCCTATGCTATTTCCTTCTCCAAATTCTCATTTTTCCATTTTTGTTCTAGGAATTTGTGCTAACCCTAACTGGTAAAGAACGATGTCTTAATATTTTTTACTAAAAATAAATAAAAAATACGTAAATGTGACTTTTTTGAATTTCTAAATATTTTGCATTACAGGCCCACTGTGACAAAAAATACAAGGTCTACAAGTATTTAATTAAAAAATAATTTTGTAATATTAAATGCATTCTTTAAACTGTTCAAATATGTCATTAAATGAGAATAGTCTACCCCTTAATGATAATTAGTGTGCTCATGGTCAAATACCAATATTGAGAACTGGGTCCCACAACTGCTTTTTTCTGCACATGCACATAATGAAAAATCATGCAATTACACACGCGTCCAATACACCCGAGTAACACACACATTCTTTATGTGAGGAAATATTTTTTCTTCAGTACCAAAGATTTTTCCAATAGTTATACGATCCAAATTATAGTAGAAACTCTCCTTAATTTATGGCAATAAATTAAATTTCATATGAATTTTTATTCTTTCAAATAAAAACCCTGGAAACCCTTATTCTTTAGCTACACATGTGAAAATGTAAAGGGACAGGTAGTAACACCGCAATAATAGAGAAGGCTGGCATAGGAGATGGTGATGACGACGCATCAAGTCATCAACGTTATAGGGACAATGGTGTAAAAATGTGTGATTGTCAGGTATTACAAATTTTTAAAAGACAAAATATTTTTTGTTTTAAATTATCTCTATTTTATCTTTTACCTCTACTTTCAGATTTCTGAAGATCAAGTGCTAATCACAACTACCATAGGGACCCTCAAATGAATTGAGAGAGATAATTATGAGCAATGCTAGTGAGAATTGATTTCAACTCAACGAACTCAACCAACCATGCCCATAATTTATTTGTTATTTTATTGAATAATATCATTTGCGACAATTAGCTTAACAATGCATTATTTTTTTTAGAATGGATGTAGTTTGAGTTTTCTTATTATAAAGAGACGGATATAACAGATTTACAATTACCTTAATTAATGTTATATTTCCGATTTTTATTTTAACGTTTTGAAATTAATTTGTAATTTGTAATTTATTGTTGCACTTTAATTACACAAAATAATTTTGAAGTTTCACAAAACATGTCCTCAATTTAGTACGCCATATCTTTTATAAGACTTTAGTTTAAGACAGGTCGTATATTATATATTACAGGTTCATTTCTCAGTCAGTATGTATTCATTTTATGGTTCCAAATCCAACTATTCTGTAGTCATTCAAGTCAAGCCATGGACTGATCATAATTGTTTCTTCAAGGTAAATAATGGCTCTTATAAGAAAATTTTTATTTTTGGTAACATTTAAAAGTTTGAGTTGAGGCACCAATAAGACAATATCTGGTGTATTTATGTTTGGAAATGCCTATCATTCAAGGAAAAATTATTGAAGAAATAGAGTTGAACTTCTGATCAAGGTTTTACATGCAAATTTCCTAGAATTGTTTTGTACTTTTATTTTGTCCCATCTTTAATGCATATCTTTGACGAATTGTTATATTGCAAAAATAAGTTTGGCTGTTACAAAATATCTTTTCTTTATATATAGTTGTGGCAATTGAGGATGTATATTTTCAAAAGCTTTTATGTTGATTATTACTGTATATGAGGTAGTTTTGACACTATAAGAAAATCGTTGAGTACCATCGGATTTTTCATCAGATTTACATTGCGTGTTACCGTCGAATTTATAGGTAAAAATTGGAACTATTTCGTCGTGTCAAACATTTACCGTCAGATTTTCTATTCTAATGGTAAAGTTGCTGGTAATAATTGGAGGGAAATTGGGAAACTTGGCGCGAATTCGTTACCATTGGAGTTACCGTCAACTTAGTGCGATACAGCATTTTGGTCACCCACAAAACATTACCATCGGATTTATCTACCAATAAATCTGACAGTAACGAGTCATAAAATTCGAAGTTCGAACCCTTTTCCCCTTCATTTCGAATCCCCCTCTCTTTTCCCACTCTATCTCTAACCCTCTCCCTGCCGCTCCGTCACCCCGCTGCTGGCAACCCCTTTGTAGCCTACTTTTACCGCCTCCTCTCTCCTCATCCTCTGCAGCCCACTCTCTCTCTAACCTCTCCCTCGACATCCTCTCTGGATGCCCCTCTCCCTCTTGTCTCGCCATCCACCTTTGCCAACCACCACCAACAGTGTCGGTCCTCCAACATTCTCTCGTCACCACTATCATTACTGCTACCATCATTACTACCGCCGCTACTGCCACCGTCGCCACCCCCTTCTCTGTTTTCTTCTCTACTCCTCACCCCCTTCTCTATTCTCTTTTCTACTCCTACGTTCCAGGTTCTTCTTCATTTTAATATTAATTTCAATCTTTATTTTAGTTATCCTTAGTATTATTATAGGTTTTAGTTGTTAATTATTATTATGCTCGAGTTAGATTTAATTTTTAGTTTTAGAGGATTTAGGTTGTTAAGATAAGTTAGATTTAAAGTATTAGGTTTTAAGTTGTTGAAAAGTGTTTGGAATTGTGAATTAATTGATCGATTGAAATTTTTTGTTTGAATATTTTGCTGGAAATGTGAATTACTATAGCTAGTATATTGTTATGTTGACTTCTTGTCAATTAGAGTTGAAAGAATGCTTGGTTGTGTGATTTGATATGTTTGATGTCTTTGAATGTCAAGTGTTCGATAATATGCCTCTTGTAAATATTGAGTTTTTGGTGTTTATGTAGTGATAAAATGCCACATTGGTTTGTTTGTGAACTTACTTTCAATCAATATATATATATATATATATATATATATATATATATATATATATATATATATATATATATATATATATATATATATATATCACACTTTAAAACTTCCCTTTTGCACAAATTCACCAAAAAATGTTGTTGTCTTTTGTATGTGTATTAATATTTTTAGATTTGGTGAATTTAATTTAGTTTTGACTGATGTTGTGGATTGAGGTTGGTTGAATTTGTGGGAACCGTAAATGTGGATATACGTCTAATTTTAGGGGAGGTTATGTCAAATTTTTTTTTGAAATAATATAAATGTTGAAGGATTTGTGTTGTATATGTTTATTAGTATTAATTGGTATTCTCTTTGCAGATATGACGATAGGTAGCAGAGGTGTCACAAGTCAGTCTCGTAGTCATAGTAAAGAGAAGGTTTCCACCGGTACCCTAGCGACTTCTCAGTCATTGCCCTCTACCCCGTCGACCCTTGTAACATCACAGGCGAGTCCACCGGACCAGCAATTCATTATGGTCTCGAACCCAACTATGTGGCTCATTCTGCTACGCCCCCTTTAACTCCAGCGACAGAGACCGCAGTGCCAGAATGCTCTAATGTGTCCCAGCCAAATGCCATCCACCACCGCCCATCATACGGATGAGGATTCAACATGATGGCATGACAGCATGAGTACTATTTTAATGTCTTTTATCTGCAATTTATTTTAAATTTGTTAAGTTTTATGTGTTTGTTAATCTTAAATTTTTTATTGATAGGTTTGCACCAAACAACAATTCATGTACACAGAAGATTTCCAATGTGATTAAGTTCATGTACGACAACCCATGGCCGAGCTATACGAAGATCCCTGTTGAGACCAAAGAGTGATAGTTTCAAAAGTGGGCGGTAAGAACCCAATGTTGTTGAATTAATTGTATTTTATTTCGACTAACTAATGTTAAATTACTTTGTGTAGGAGAAATTTATATGTGATAAGGAACATGATCCCCATGATCAGAAAGATCTTACAACCATCGAATAGTTAAATGACTTCAGCAGATGATGTAGGATGTTCGTTAGGGGCGCACATGATTTGGATCTATATAGATATTAAGAGGGAATCGGACATCTATTTTAGTACTGATGAGGAGTTCAAGTGTTTCCGTCTGAAGAACAGAGCTAACAGGGCATCGCCGAGGTCGTCAAAGTATACCGGTGGGTCGGCGACTTTCATGAAGAGTTGAAGACAAAAAGCAGGCTAGTACATAGTTTGCTAATCTTTGTTAATTATTAGTTAAATTAATTGTTACTTGATTTATTTTATTACTTAGTTTTAATTTGTATAGTCTAAGTCATTGGAGCGTGGGGCGACATTAGCGGAAACCTTCAAGTATACCCATACGTTGAAGGCCAACAAAGAGTGATTTGCTGATGAGCGATCTGTGGCTTATTACATGAGTTTTCAATTAATTCTAAGTTTGAAATGTATTCAGTTTAAAGTAACTTAACGGTCATCCTAATCACAATGTGTGTTATACAGGAAGACTACATACAAAGATTGGAGGCTGTGACCCAGCAATCTCAGCCTAGTGGGGACGACTCTAACTCTGATGCCTTAGTCGTCGATCCTAATATGGTTTGGCACGACTCTGCCTTTGAGATCTATAAGAATCACATCTACGGGTTAGGGTCGTTCTTTGCCAGCGGCCTCCGTACCTCCATATTGGCGGCTTTATCTGCCTCTACCTCTGTCACCAGCCCTGTCGATCTCGACGAAATCATCGATTTGAGGGAGCATGTGCAAAAGCTCACACAGGAGCTTCACCATCAAGCTTAACAGTCTGAGGGGAGGTACAAAGAGCTTCTTGCACGCGTGGGAGACACTGTTTCCCTTAGGCTGAAGGTGACGGAGGACCTGGAGCGACTAGAGCATTTGTGAGACTAGATGGTGGTGTACAACGCGGCGCTGTTGTTGGGGCACCGACATCACAACCTAGTCCATTGCCTCAGCAGGGGAAAGACGACGACAATGACGATTACCAAAAATCGTAGGGTTTAGGGATTTTATTTATTTTATGTCTATTTTATTGTATTTACTTCTTTCACTTTTTACTATATTCAGACCGTTGATATTTAATAAAATCATTAGTTGATTTTTGGTATTTAGAATTTGTGCACTAATTTTATAAAAAAAATTGAATTTGACTACTAATTATTCACTAATTGTGCAAAATAAAATGCATACAGTCGGATTTACCGGTGAAAAAATCCGACTGTAAATGTGTGCTACAAAAAGTAATATTGCGCCAAAATTACCATAAAAAAAATCTGCTGGTAACCAATCGCTTATTTTCATCGTATTGATTGCAAACTTCAATGCAAAATCCACCAGTAATTTGCGTCGGACAAAATAATCCACCTGTAAACATCATCTGGCGCCGTTTATATCGTTAGATGCATTCCATTGGTAAACTCGATGATACTCAACATTTTTCTTGTTGTGTGAATGCATTTTTTTAACTGTTTATTTATACATAT
This sequence comes from Arachis hypogaea, assembly GCF_003086295.3. Lineage (NCBI taxonomy): Eukaryota > Viridiplantae > Streptophyta > Magnoliopsida > Fabales > Fabaceae > Arachis > Arachis hypogaea. The sequence goes on from NC_092048.1 coordinate 107,712,305, forward strand.
AAACCCGTCAAACTACAAAAGTAGAACCTAATGTTATTCATATTCAATCCTGAAGCAAGAATATGTATATAAATGGAACCAAACAAGAAAAAGTACACAAACAAGAGGGTTAAAATCAAGTGATCCCCATTACAACCAATATGGCAATATCAAGTTCTTGTCATAATTATAAATAAAAGAAAAAAGGTTAAAATGTAATAGTCCGAATAAATGAAAGCTGTATTGCTTCTGTAGATTGAACAAATACAAGTGCATGAGAAATCATCATCTATTCATTATGCAGGTTAAGAAATTAAACCATGGGATTACATAAACAATTAATGCAACATGATTCCATAAAAAAGGAGTTACACAATTCTGCCTCCCTCTAATCATCATCATTTGCCCTTAAAATTTAAGAGGCATAATTTTAATTTTTTTAAAATAAAATAAATATAATAAAAAATGAAAGTTAAAATATTTTATACCTTCAGAATCAAAATCCATTGAGGAATCAACATCGCCACCACTCTCTTCATAATATGTTGAGAAATCAAAATATTATTGGATCAAAATTACAAAAAAAAAAAGGCTAATTAGCTGCTATACAATATTATGGTAACAAAATATACTCAACATATTTATTGTACTTACTTCTTCATCATCAAACCATTTAGTGTGAACATACTCATCACTTTCATCATCTACGAAGGAGTAGTTTTCACCCTGACCATTATCCTCACCGTTGCTATCAAATTAGGGTGTCCTTTCATCCATTTTTCTTATAAAACACGTAGTTATGTTATGACCTCCCCTGCGACAGTAGCTGCAACACTTAGGCTTCCTTATGGTCTCTATCTCAATACTTCCATTCTTTTCAAGGCCTTCATATATGTCTTTTGCATGCCCCTCCATTATGTTATCCTCCCTACTATGAGCCCTAATCCATTGAAGTATATTTAACAATGCATCTCTTGATTCATTAAATAGATCCCCTTTTAGGCACCCTTCATTCATTATTTGTTTATATCAATTTGCCAAGCATGCATGCTAACTAATGCCAAAGGAATCCTCCATCAAACCGCCAATGTCATCATATCAACTAATTCCTTCCTTAGCTTTTCTAGTCCATCTTTGCATTATTAATGATTTTGGCAACTCTGCAATGTCTAGAAAACCCAAAACAGCAAGTATATGACTACATGGAATACCTAAAGAGTTCATTCTCATGCATTTGCATTTAAATTCATCTTACTCCCCATGAAAAGACACATGATATATCATGTTAGGCATGTAAAATTTTAACACCTGATATATCTTGTAAGAACTTGTTTCCTTTTTATATATAGCCTTCAATGAGCTGGCCTTGTGAAGCATTGAACGGAATAACATAAAAACTTTCTGGATATAAATGGTAGCTATTGAGCTTTCTAATTGTCAAAAGTGTGTCTGCATCACAGGTTGTCTAATTGATAATTTAAAATCTGCCAAATCCTCTTTATGCCGCATGTAGCTCAAACAACACTGGAAGTGTTGAACAAATTCTGTTAAATTATGGCGTGATTTAACATAACTTTTGAGGACAACATGTAAACTTTCACACCTCAAAGTTGTTCTAAACCCAACAAAGAATTTTTCTTGGATTTGAGTGGTAGCCCACATGTTCCTTCTGCCATACATATCTATTATCCATTCACGATCTTCCACTCTAAAGTATCCAACCATTTCCTCCCACTTTTGTTCAAACACACAAACTTTGTAATTACCTAGCATTAACTTTGTAAGCATCTTCGTAAACTAAGAATTGTGAATATTGCTTGTTGCATAACGCATCAAGTGCCAAGCACATAACCTATGATGTGCATCAGAAAATACTTCCTGAAGTCGGTGTCTTTCCCTTCATTGCTATGAGAAGTTATTTTAGTAACCACACATATGTGATTTTCCTCTTATTCAAAACTATCAGATAACCAAATACAATATTTTGATTATGGCAATTCGTATCTATTCTTCTTATATGTGGCGTCAAATGCTAGCACATCCCCAAACAAATCGTAGTCCAACTAACACTGGCCATCACACTAAAAAATTTTCCAAAACACCCTTTCTCTGCCCTGCTCAACATTATAGAACAAGTTTTGATCTCTTGCTGCTAGCGTTTCCAGGTAAGCCATTGCATAATTTAAATCATTAGGTAATTGTCTTCTTTGCTTTGTAACTTGATTATGCATATTCTCAATTATAAAATTAACATTTTCATACCCACCACACTAGCTAGCTAATGACCTAAATATGTTTGGTATGCTAATCCCCACCTCTTTCAAATGGTTCATTTGACTAATGTTAGCCTCATTCATTTTCTTGTGAGATCTTAACATTCTTGCCAATTTTGGGACAACAAGCTCTTGGTTGTTGTTCATACCCTGGGTTGAGCTATCCGACCCGGGATGATTAGCGACAAAGCGACCAACCTCTTCAGGTCAGACTATCCGACCTCTTCCCAAAGAGCTCGGCCAAATTGACAGGAAAGTCCAAAAAGGGCCCAACTCAAGGAATACGACCCAGATCCAAAGGCAACCCAAGCCTATAGAGATAAGGGTGGTTCCCTTGAAGATAAGCTGACCTCACTCAAAGATAAGATAAGATAAGATAAAAATAACTAACCTATCTTATCTAAGAAGGTCACTCCACACTATTATAAATACACTGGAGCACCCAGGTATAACTCATACTCTGATTCTACTAAAAACCTGCTTAATACCCTTGCTAACTTAAGCATCGGAGTCCCTTGTAGGTACCCCCCCACCCTCCGGTGATAAAGGATCAGCAGCGTAGCCAGTCCACAAGTCGGATACAACAGCTCCGGCCGTCACTCACCAGCCGGACACGTCATCTCCGACCAGTACAGAAGATCTCGTCCGAGATTGACCTACAGTTTCAGGTAACCCTCGAAACATTGGCGCCGTTGCCGGGGAACTTGGAAGTCATCCCATCACCATGGCGGACGACCATGACAACGACCACGATTCGGATCTGGAAGATAGAACGCCGCACAAGAACGCGGACACTACACCAAATGATACTCCTCAACCTAACAAAAACAACGATTCATCAGCTGTAGGAGCCATGGAGACACTTCAAGATCGCTTAAAGCAACTCGAAAAAAAGGCGGAGCATCAACGAAAAGCTGAGAAAAACCTACAAAGGGAAATAAGACGACGCCGGGAGTTAGAAGACAAACTCCTAAAAATCGAAGCCGACCTCAAGGCCAAAGCTAATCGATCCTCTAATGAGGATAGCTCCAGCAAGGACAAAGATCTGTTTACTAAGGAGATCATGAAGACCAAAATCCCAAAGGACTTCAAACTTCCAGATATGACTTTGTACGATGGCACTACAGACCCCGGTCATCATCTCAGCAATTTCAGAAGTAGAATGTACCTCACTGACGCCTCGGATGTAGTTCGTTGCAAAGCCTTTCCAACTACTTTAACAAAAACAGCAATCAAGTGGTTTGACAATCTACCTCCTAGATCCATCTCAAACTTCGACGACTTAGCCAGGAAATTTTTGGCCAGATTTTCCATCCAAAAAGATAAGGCTAAACACGCCCCGAGTCTATTAGGAATTAAGCAAGGAGATCGGAAAAGTCTTCGCAGCTACATGGAAAGATTCAACAAAATATGCCTGGACATACAAAGCCTACCAACAGAGGCCGCCATCATGGGCCTCATCAATGGCCTGCGAGAGGGACCTTTTAGTCAATCTATATCGAAAAAACACCCCACATCTCTGAACGAAGTGCAAGAACGAGCAGAGAAGTACATCAACATGGAGGAAAACTCTCGACTAGGGGAGACCTCAAAATCTGGATTTCCCTATCCCTCTCGCGATAAGGATAAAGAGTCCAAAAAGAAGGAAGATCGACATGGGGAAAAAATAAAAAATATCACAATTACACCCCTCTTCGGGTGTCCCTTGTGGATGTCTATAGAGAAGTCTACCACACTGAAAAAATACCCCCAACTCGACCACTCAAAGGCAAGAAAGGAGGAAGCACCCAACATCCCCGTAATTACTTTCACCAAAGAAGACGCATCCGGTATCATCTCAGGACACGACGATCCCATGGTCATCACTATTATACTGGCAAACGCAAATCTTCACCGCACACTGATAGACCAAGGGAGCTCCGCCGACATCTTATTCAAAACTGCCTTCGACAAGCTTGGCCTGGAACAAAAAGAACTTAGAGCATATCCGAACAGCCTATTCGGACTGGGAGACACCCCAGTGCAACCACTTGGATATATCTCACTACATACAACCTTCGGCAAAGGAAGCCAGTCAAGAACACTCAAGATAGACTACATCGTGGTCGTCGTGAGTTCTGCATACAACGCCTTAATAGGTCGGACAACATTGAATTAGCTCAGTGCAATAGTCTCGACTCCACATCTATGCATGAAATTCCCAACCGCGGAAGGGGTAGCTACAATAAAAGTAGACCAGAAGACGGCACGCTGGTGTTACAACGAAAGTCTAAACCTCAGAAGTAGAGGAGAAGAATTCCACACAATCGAGCTCGGTGGAGTTCAGAGGCGGGAAGAACTCCGCCCACAACCCGAAGGTGAAGTAGAGAAAGTCCAGATCGGAGACATCCCGGACAAAACAACCAATATTGGTACGATCCTAAAAGGAGACATAAAAGAATCACTCATATAGTTCTTACGAGATAATATCGACCTCTTTGCATGGAAGGCTGCAGACATGCCGGGTATAGACCCCAAATTAATGTGCCACAGGTTGGCGGTCTACCCAGGATCTTGGCCAGTACAACAGAGGCGAAGAAAGCTCGGGCCAGAACGATCCCAAGCTATGGAAGAGTAAGTACAAGCTCTACTATAGGCAGGATTCATAAGAGAAGTAAAGTATCCACTATGGCTAGCTAACGTCGTCTTGGTGAAAAAATCAAATGGGAAGTGGCGAATGTGCACCGACTACACTGATCTCAACAAAGTCTATCCAAAAGATCCTTATCCACTCCCAAGTATCGACGCTCTGGTAGACGCCTCCTCCAGATATAAATACCTCTCGTTTATGGACACATATTCGGGATACAACCAAATCCTAATGTATCCAACCGATCAAGAAAAAACTTCATTCTTAACCCCAAAAGCAAACTATTATTACATCGTCATGCCTTTTGTTCATAAAAATGCGGGAGCTACTTATCAAAGATTAATGAATAAGATCTTTACGGATCACATCGGAAAAATCATGGAAGTTTATGTGGACGACATGTTAATAAAGACACAAAGTGAAGAGACGCTATTGTCCAACTTGACCCAAGTGTTCGACACTATAAGAAGGCATGGCATGCGACTCAATCCCGCAAAATGCACCTTCACAGTAGAAGCTGGCAAATTCTTGGGTTTTATGCTCACACAAAGAAGAATCGAGGAAAATTCAGATAAATGCCGATCCATACTCGACATGAAGAGCCTGACTTGTGTCAAAGAGGTACAACAACTCAATGGGAGGTTGGCAGCCTTGTCCAGATTTCTAGCCGGATCGGCAATAAGATCTCTCCCCTTCTACGTCACTCTAAGGAAGGGAAAGAAGTTCGAATGGACAACGGAGTGCGAGCAAGCTTTCCAAGATTTCAAAAGATTCCAGGGACAACCACCTATCCTATCTCAGCCATGAGAAGGAGAACCACTCATATTATACCTCGCAGTAGGAAGTCGGGCAGCAGCCTCAGCACAAGTTCGAGAAGACGACAGTGGGCAACAACCCGTATACTTTATCAGTAAAGCATTACAAGGATCCGAGCTGAACTATCAAAAAATAGAAAAATTTGCCTACGCACTCATACTGACATCTCGACGACTTCGTCAATACTTCCAGGCTCACACCATTAAGGTTTGGACCAACCAGCCCATAAAAGGGATTTTACAGAAAATAGACCTAGCAGGCATAATCTTTCAATGGGCAATCGATTTGTCCGAATTTGATCTTCAATATGAAGCTCGGACAGCCATCAAATCATAATACCTGGCCGACTTCATTGCAAAATTCACAGACACCCCGGAACTCCCCACAAAATAGAATCTCTACGTGGACGATTCCTCAAATAAAACTAGAAGCGGCGCGGGTGTGATAATTGAAAGCGACCAAGGGACTCAAATCGAACTCTCCCTCAAGTTTGGGTTCCCCGCCTCAAACAACCAAGCGGAATATGAGGCACTATTTGCTGGTTTGAAGCTGGCTAGGGAGGTTGGAGCTCAAAAGCTTATCATCTTCAGCGACTCACAAGTAGTCACTTCACAAATAACAGGGAGCTACCAAGCCAAGGATCCCACCATGAAAAAGTACTTGGATAAAACCAGGGAACAACTCAGATAACTTGGGGAATATGAGATCCGCCACATACCCCGCGAACAAAATGCCCGAGCTGATGCACTCTCAAAGCTAGCCAGCACCAAACCAGGGGGCAACAATAGAAGCCTCATCCAGGAAATGTTGTAGAACCCATCAATCTCAGAAAAGAAAAAAGTCCTAGCCATAACAGGCTTGGATCAAGGATGGATGACTCCCATAATCAACTATCTCAAAACAGAAATGATTCTTACAGATGAAAAGGAGGCAAAAAGGTTAAAACAGGAGGCACAATACTACACTATCATAAACAATATCCTATACAAAAGAGGGATCTCAATATCATTGTTAAAATGTGTACCGACTTCCAACACAAAAGAAGTCCTAGAAGAGATACACAGTGGCACCTGTGGCAATCACCTCGGAGCGCAAGCACTTACCAAAAAAGTACTCCGGGCAGGGTTCTATTGGCCAACTCTACAAAAAGAAGCCACGGAGTTCGTAAAGACATGTACACCATGTCAGAAACATGCTAACTTTCACATCGCCCCGCCAGAGGAACTCATCAGCGTGACCTCACCTTGGCCATTCGCAAAATAGGGACTCGACCTTCTTGGACCCTTCCCTCAGGGATCGGGACAAGTTAAATTTCTCATAGTAGGGGTAGACTATTTCACAAAGTGGATCGAGGCAGAACCCCTAGCTAATGCCACTGCTCAAAGAAGTCGAAAATTCCTATATAGGAACATTGTCACAAGGTTCGGGGTTCCACACTCCATCACCACAAACAATGACACTCAATTCACAGATGCAGGCTTCAGAAAGCTAGTGGCCGACCTGAACATAAAACACCAGTTCACTTTCGTAGAACATCCCCAAGCCAATGGACAAGGCGAAGCTGCCAACAAAGTCATACTGGCAGGGCTCAAGCGAAGATTACAGGATGCAAAAGGAGCATGGGCTGAAGAACTCCCACAAGTCCTGTGGGCGTATCGAACGACGCTGCACTCCACCACAAAGGAATCACCTTTCCAATTAGCGTACGGAATAGAGGCAATGATCCCAGTGGAGATTGAAGAAGGGTCGCCTAGAGTGATCCACTATAATGAAGAAGCCAACTCCCAACTTCAAAGGGAAGAACTCAACCTACTTCCGGAAGTCCAAGAAAGAGCTCGGATCAGGGAAAAAGCATTAAAACGTCGAATGGCTTCGAGATACAATCAAAAGGTAGTGCAGCAAGGTTTTGCTAAGAATGACCTCATCCTAATCCAAAATGATATCGGAACAACTCGACCTGGAGAAGAAAAGCTGCCAGCAAACTGGAAAGGACCCTACCGAGTCATAGAAGTACTTGGAAAGGGCTACTACAGACTGTCCGAACTCGATGGGCGAGAGCTTCCTAGGTCATGGCACGCCTGTAACCTAAGAAGGTACTATAGTTAGGGATGATAAAGGATCTTAGGATAAGGCGCACTCTTTTTCCTGAAAAGGTTTTTTAATGAGGCGCCAAGCCAAGACCTACAAATTGCCCGATTTAGAGGGATAAAACTCCCGCATGTATATATTTGTATTTTCTTTTGAATAAAATCTGTTTAGATCTTCTACAAATTCTCAAGCTGCATTAATCTTAAACATTCATCGTCTAATTATAAAGCTACAGATCGGCAGAAAGTGAAAATCAAATTCACTGCACGATCATGATAAAGACCAACAGAGATGAAAACCGAATTCATTAAAAGGTTGACCAAACGAGGATTAAACCCAATTTCTACAAAATCGAAAAAGATGAAAACATAATAATGTAAGAAGTTATCGAAAGTGATCCATAGAAAGGACCTGACAAGGTCTTAATAAAATAGATTGCTAAAAAATAACTTAAAGACTGGCCGACGTAAAGAAGTCGGACCAGTCGTAATAACCAAAGTTATAAGTAAATCCCTGGAAAGAGGTCTGGCCAGTCCTATAAAAGAGGATTACTATAACTTAGAAGGGCCCGACATGATGAAGTCGGCCCAAAACATAAAAAGTTATAAAGTAATCCCTGAAAGAGACCTGAACAAGGTCCAAGAAAGAGGATTACAAAAATAACTTAGAAGGGCTCGACATGATAAAGTCGGCCCAAAACATAAAAGTTATAAAAGTAATCCCTGAAAGAGACCTGAACAAGGTCCAAGAAAGAGGATTACAAAAATAACTTAGAAGGGTCCGACATGATGAAGTCGGCCCAAAACATAAAAGTTATAAAAGTAATCCCTGAAAGAGACCTGAACAAGGTCCAAGAAAGAGGATTACAAAAATAACTTAAAAGGGCCCGACATGATGAAGTCGGCCCAAAACGTAAAGTTATAAAAGTAATCCCTGAAAGAGACCTGAACAAGGTCCAAGAAAGAGGATTACAAAAATAACTTAGAAGGGTCCGACATGATGAAGTCGGCCCAAAACATAAAGTTATAAAAGTAATCCCTGAAAGAGACCTAAACAAGGTCCAAGAAAGAAGATTACAAAAATAACTTAGAAGGGTTCGACATGATGAAGTCGGCCCAAAACATAAAGTTATGAAAGTAATCCCTGAAAGAAACTTGAACAACGTCAAGAAAGAGGATTACAAAAATAACTTAGAAGGGCCTGACATGATGAAGTCGGCCCAAAATATAAAGTTATAAAAGTAATCCCTGAAAGAGACCTGAACAAAGTCCAAAAAAGAGGGTTACTAGAAATAACTAACATAACGAAGTCGGCCTCCCAAAAGTTCTAACGTTATAAAAAGTAACTCCTAACAGAGACCTCACAAAGGTCCAAGCAAAACGGATTACTAGAAATAACTTCAGGCCAAAACGAGGAAGTCGATATACCAGTTGGATCCAAACATCCACAACCTCAAAGGAATCAAGTCACAAGTATGAAACACAAAGGCAATCCAAAGAGGTCGAGCAACAAGGCTCCAACACTACCAAAAAACCTAAGAAAGGTACCAAGACAGATGCAAACAGACATGATATAAAGTTATAATAATAACAAGCTCAAGAGGCTACCAAAACCATCCCCAAGAACTTGGAAACTATTTTTTTTTCAAAATAAAGTTGCTAAACAAGCAACCAAAAGAGTGTCAACAGTCAGCAAACATCATAAAGAGTTTAAAAGCCCACAAGCCGGGCTATCTACACAAACATTTAAAAAACTATTTATCAGAAGGCTTCTCGGCAGCACGAGGTGAAGGAGGGCGAGTTTGAATGGGCACAACATCCACAGTCCCATCATCCCGATTCAAGATTTGACAGTCAGGATCTTACACAAGATGACCGGCCTCAGCTGAAGGAGCTGAAGAAGTTGGCACCACGGAAGCTTTGGCAGCAAGAACAGAGGGAGGTTCAACATCATCGTCGTCAGGGTCGTCAGGGACAATCTTGCCATCCTTTACAACATTGTCTCGGCTAAAAAGAGTAAGGTCAACCTCGGGAGCAAGAACTCGAACTTTCTCCTTCAGGTTCTCATAAGCAGCATTTACGTTGCCTACAAGGTGACCCTGGAGCTCGGCATAATCAACCCGGGCAGACTCCAACTCCTCCCTGAGACGCATCACTTCCCTGTAGGCCGTAACATAGCTATCCTTGTGCCTCAATGCGGTATCTTCAGCCAACCTCACAGAAGCCACCAAGGCAACAGAACTAGCCTTTTCGGTCTCCAACTCCTTCTCTAGCTTGGTTACTTTCACTTGGAGCTCCTCCTTCAAACCCTTCATACGATCGAACTCTTGCTTAGCCTCCTCCATAAAAGCTTTGGTAGCATGAAGAGGGAGGTCTTGGGCAGTTCGGTACAGGGCAGCTCCCATATGCGCCATCTTGACGCTACTGTGAGTAATAAAATCCAAGTGGCGAAGGAGAGAGACATCGTCGGTAGGAATGGTACTGTAAAGACCAATCTGCTGATCGACAAACTCAACCGCGTCAAAGTCAGGGGCATCAAGGTTGAAAGGCTTAGTTGTTTTTTGTTTTTTGTTTGGAGGAGCACCAGAAGTAGCAACAGAAACTTGAGGAGGATCATCCAAACGAACCCGGGGAGTAGGGATTACCTTCCTCACCCCCGGCGAGCTCGGTACGGCCGGCTTCGACTGAACCTGAGATGATCCCTCACTGGCCACCTTAACCGAGACGTTTTGAGCTGCAATAGCCTTTCTTGCCCTCTTAAAGGCCTTCATGGATTCATTATTCTTAATCATCTCTGCAAACAAAACACAATAGCGGAAAACCAAGTTATGAATAAGAAAAGAGCTTACAAGAGATACAATCGACAAAACAATCAAAACCAAAAATTGACCACTACCGAGCTCAGCTCGGAGGAGAGAGGGGTTGGCTAAAATTTCTTCGTGTCGAGATGGGGAGGCTGCCCCCAGTTTTCTTCCAGCACAGACACAAAAGCTTGCTCAGCCTCATCTAACATCTCCCACGTATATTTAGACACCATTACGTTCTTTTGCCATTCCAAAGGAAAGGCGGGCTCATCATTTTCATCCAGAAAAAAGGGCCGAGCTCCTTCAACAGCTCAGACCCTAAAAAAGTAATTCTTGAAGTCACAGAAAGATTCATCAAACATGGAGAAAACCTTTTTTCCCTGGGAAGCTCGGAAAGAAACCCAAGCGGCTTTCTTCTTAACCACCCCAGGCTTTGTCAAAACAAAGAGATAAAAGAAAAGGGATTGTGAAGCAGGGATACCAAACTCATGACACAACAACTGAAAGATTTTGATAAAACCCCAGGAGTTGGGGTGAAGCTGGGATGGAGCTACATTACAAGACCACAATAGGTTGGTCTCAAAAGGAGTAAAAGGAAGAGTAATATTCATTTGACTAAAAATGAAGTCGTACGCATAGAAAAAGGGGCGCTCTCCAACAATTCGGGTAGAAAAACAAACCCTTTCCTCAGAATCGGGAGGTACAAGGTCATAATTCTTTTCCTCACTACCACTACTACAAACCCTATGAAATTGCCTAAGCTGCTGACAAAACTCGGAATCAATCAAAGAAACACACAAAAGAACCATCGAATCCACCCAATCAGCCATGCCCTCAGGGACTTGGGAAGATGTCTCAACAATGGTCTTGCGAGAAGACATGAGGTCAACTAGTCCTACAGCAAGAAAGAAGAAAATAGATTACTAACCCAAACATCTCGGACAAAGTCAAAATCAACTCATAGCAGAACATGACTCAAGCATACAAACAGATAAAAGGAAAACCCTAAGACAAGGTCTAGGGGCATCCTTTGGAAGCAGTAACAGAGTAAGGACTCAGGAAAAATCTACAAGGCTAACATCTTGACAAAACCCTCGACGAAGAAAAACCCCCTTCTAGACAAACAACAACACGAAGAGAAAGACAAAGCAAATATAAGAAAGAATGTTATCTGCTACAAAGTCTATCAGTAAAGAAAGCTACAAAAGGCGCAGTCTTTTTCAAAAGATTATCAAACAGTTCATCGACCCAAAATTCCAAAATACGAAGGCGACAGTCAGAAACAGTAAGCAAACATGCAAACAAACAAAACCTCAATCATCAGAAGAAATGCCAGAAACATGCATCACAACAACAAATTGAGCATAACGATGCAAAAAGGTTCAGACTTTCCAACATGCATTTCAAACGAAAATCAAAGCTTTATCAAAAAATCGAAGGCAAAACAACGAAAGAAGTAAAGAAGCAGAAAGTAAAAACCAAACCTGGAGAAAGGTGGAAAGCTCTGAAGAAAGCTGAAAGCCAGAGCAAGGAAGTTGTGGAAATCGTCTCTCAAGCGAAGCACCAACAAAGTACCAAGACAAAGCGTCGCAGAGAAAAACGAGGCAAAACAGAAAAACAGAGAGAAAAGAGGGGAAGTTACAGAAAAGAGAAAACCGTTTCTTGAATGCAAAATTCAAAATAAAAGAGCCAAGAGAAACGGAGCATTAAAAATGCATTAATGAGGGCATTAAACCCTCGCACATTCCCAAGGCTAGGACGCTAATACAAAAGCGCGCGCTTTCAGAGGAAACGAAAGAAGAAACGTTCCGCATTCAAAAAAGAACTCTACAAAGATAAAATCGACAAAATGCTCGAGTTCGGCTTCACCAGAGAAGGATCGAAGTCCTAAAACTAAGACTCGACCTCTGAAAGAAGGACCGAGCTCGAGCAGGGGCACTGTTCATACCCTGGGTCGAGCTATCCGACCCGGGATGATTAGCGACAAAATGACCGACCTCTTTAGGTCAGACTATCCGACCTCTTCCCAAAGAGCTCGGCCAAATCGACAGGAAAGCCCAAAAAGGGCCCAACTCAAGGAATACGACCCAGATCCAAAGGCAGCCCAAGCCTATAGAGATAAGGGCGGTTCCCTTGAAGATAAGCTGACCTCACTCAAAGATAAGATAAGATAAGATAAAAATAACTAACTTATCTTATCTAAGAAGGTCACTCCATACTATTATAAATACACTGGAGCACCCAGGTATAACTCATACTCTAATTCTACTAAAAACCTGCTTAATACCCTTGCTAACTTAAGCATCGGAGTCCCTTGCAGGTACCCCCCCACCCTCCGGTGACGAAGGATCAGCAGCGTAGCCCGTCCACAAGTCGAATACAACAGCTCTGGCCGCCACTCACCAGCCGGACACGTCATCTCCGACCAGTACAGAAGATCTCGTCCGAGATTAACCTACAGTTTCAGGTAACCCTCGGAACAGTTGTGTTCATCACAAAGATCTCTCACTACCCAACTCTTAGTTATCGCCTCCAAGAAAACATGAAGTCTACTCATACACCCACACTTTGTCTCTAATTTTGGCTCCCTTACTCGATTTTTTAGATGGTTCCATTTTTCTAATCTATAGCCTTCACACAATAACAAACATATGTTTTTTCTCTGACTTTTCTTTCAACTTTTCTCCTCCTATTTTTTCGCACACTGAAACCCCTCATCTTGGCATATGAATTACAAAATTCAAATGCCAAGCCAAGATCAGCAAAGTGAAATTGATAAATATTTTTTATATATAGACCCAAGAAATCAATCTTACCAATATCTTCCCAAGAGTTTATATGATATTGATCCATATTCAGCGTATCAGAAGTTGCATTGTCATCCACATTATCACTAACATTATTCATATTTTCATCCATTGTGTGTCTTTGATCAGTTGATGCTACCTGTAATTTATGGTAAATTTAGTTAATTACCTAGCAAAATAGTAGCCATAAAATTTACTGACCATGAGATAAAAAATTATTTTTTGACATTCCATCCCCGCAAGTGCCCAAACTGAAAATAGAGTATTAGTTACAAAGTTAGTACTTCAAATTAAAGTCCAAACTGATTGATTTAGTGTTAAATTTAAATAGTAGCCCATGATTCAGTTATTGGTACAACTAGAGTTAACTATGAATACCATTTTAATACATGAAAGTTCATAATACTAATAAATTTATCCATGAATAAAATTAGTATTTAAATATTTTTATCATACAAATAAAAAGGAATACAAGGGTTTTCATAATAAAACCAGATAAACAAGTTGATGACCCCTGAAAAAAAAATAACATGTTCAAAAATATAAAAGAAAGTCACCTCAAAAACAAATTATCTGATTCCTAAATTAAAAAAAAATTAACTTTCTATTAGCTACAAAAACATTTAATAATATTTCAAAGAAAATTATCTTTGGAAGCTGTAAAAATAGATAAAAGATGGTATCGTGAAATAAGCTTTATATATATACTAGACGAATAGGCAGGCCAAGAAAATAGAGTTCTGCTACTTCCTCTGTTATTGAGTCTTTTCCTTTCATGTGGTTATATTTATAATCTTTTCCAAACTTATAACCCAAACCTTAGGTAATACTACCATAACATTAACAAAAACATTTATTATGAATATTTCACATAACATTTTAAAGAGAGAAAAAAAATTCCAGAAAAAAGTTTAGCATGTCTGAAAAGAAAAAACTATTCAATTTATGAGCTATTTAACACCTCTATTGTCATTTAATCGTACCAAGCTGCCTAACTTACAACTTGATAGGCCTTTAATCAAATTTTAACTCAGCAATTGATAGGCCAGTCTAAAAAGCTTTTTCTTTTGCTTTTTTCCATTAATTTTTTACTAATTTAAATTTCATCGGGATTAAATAGTAGAAAATTAATCATCTATATGTATTTATTTTCTCAAACCGTAGCAACCTCACATAGATCCAAAAGGATGTGAGGAGAACAAAAATCTAAAACAAATAAAGGACACAAAACACACAAGATAAAACCAGTACTAATCTATCGAGATACTCACAATTTAGAGAAACAAAACTAGATCAGCAACATCACAACATAAAATAGCAACAAAACAACTACACAAAAGATAAAAATATATTTCCATAGATTTCCACCTTATTCTTCATTCCTAAATTTTTTTCCCTATTTCAATAACAAAAATGCAAAAAAGAAAAATAATTAAGATTCTAATAACAATGAACTAGTCAATTATCACTTGAATATAACCTCACTAAAATCCCAAAATAAAAGTTCACATCTTTTAATTTAGTTTGGGACTTATAAGAGAAGTGAGAACAAGAATGAACAAGGATAGAAAATATATTTTTGGTTACCTCTTCACCGAAGAGAGAAGATGATGTCCTTCTTCTACTAGTTGCTGGAGGGACGGGACACACCTTCAAACAGTGTATAGTAGCGGCACGATAGCTACTTTTTTAATAACTATTAAATTCATATAGGTCATATTTAGAATTATTAATTTGTATACATCACAAATGTTAAAAAGGAATGTGTTTATTAAAGACAGATCATTAATTAATATATGAGGTTATATTAGATTTTTTTAATTTTGATAAGTACAAGTCATTTTTAAAAAGTTCTATTTTAGGTATTTTTAAAAGCACTCATATCTTTTAAAAGATACAAATACAAGTACATAATCTTTTTTATTTACCAAATGTAAAATAAATTTTTACACCTCTTCAAAACCTTTTATCAAACCAAACTAGAAAAAACATACAGAAATTGATTGATTCAAGTTTGGAAAAAGAAACCAACGAAGGACTGAAATAAAAAATCTTTGGTGGTAATTAATGACCATCATTGAACAAGTTCATCATTTCATTATGATGATACTATACCATAGTGGGGTTAAAAAGTAATCTGATTTGTAAAAATGAGTATAATTTTAAAGTAGTCTGAGATTGGCATGATGTACCAAAATTATTTCTGAGATTTAGCTATAGCAATTACATTCTTAAAATTGACAAAAGTATACTACATTAGTCCCTGAACATTTTAAATATCACCAGAGAATTAACTTAAATCTATTTGCTTGATAAATCAAAATTTTTTAGATAATATTTTTTTTTGCCTAACAGAACCATTTTCTCTTAATAACATGCTAATGTGGTTTGATAATATAGATCATTAGTGACACATATCACTTCATGGTTTAACCACATGTAATGATACAATGACAAGTTAATTAGTGACATATGGCATGCTGATGTGAACGGGATGTGCCATGTGTCAGAATACTATTTAGTCATTTGTCAGCTTGTGTCACGTGTCACAATATTATTTGTCCACATATCCATTTTGTCATCATTGTAGATGTATCAAATTGGTCTATAAGTTTGCATTTAAGTGATTCATTTTAATCTCTAAAATTGAATGTCGTACACCAAATTCATTCACTAGTTTTTTCTCCTTTTTTTATGACTTTAAAATTCTCAATATCTTTAAATACACTAATGTTAATTTCATTCTATTTTTCACATATTTTTTAAATACAAATATTTTTAATAAATATTTTTAAGATTTTGGTTTTAATCATGCACTTTTTTCATAATAATTTAATACTAATAATTATGTGACGTTAGATAACTTCTCATATAATAAGGGAGGAAACTACACACTCACTTTGGATAAGATCATCAATTCAAATGATTAAGTTATCATCTCTCCCTATAAATATTCCGACAAACTAAGGTATTTTTTAGCTCAATTCTCACATAAATCAACTTTAACTCTTGCTGACTTAGACATCAAAGTCCCTTACAGGTACCTCGTGGTATTAGAGTTGATGTGAAGACACTTTAAACACTCTTATTGTCATCTGTGACCTCTTTCATCTAGCCTATTTACACATAACTTGTTTCAGATATATCTCGTAATAATGATTATGTTATTTAATAAAAAAAATTATATGATTGATTTAGAAAACAAATTATTTTTAAGTATAAAAAATGTGTATTTTATAAAAGCGAAAAAAATGTGTATTTTGATTCTTGATTTCTTGTTAAAAACACACGTATTTTTTTACGAAAATTAAAAAAATATGTTTAATGAATCATATAATTTTTTTTAAAATAACATTCTTATATATTACAAAATTTATAAATGTTAAATTATTGTAGAAAAAATTGTATAATTAAAACTAAAATCTTAAAAATATTTTATAAAAGCACTTGTATTTAAACGACATGTGAAAAAATAGAACTGAAATTAATAAATCCAAAGATATTAAAAATTTTGAATTAAAAAAAAAGGTGAATGGACTAATTTGATGCACCACATTCAATTTTAGGGACTAAAATGAGTCACTTATTGTAAAGTTAGAGACCAATTTCGTGGATCTACAATGATAACATAGTACATGATATATAGACGAATAATGTTCGGACACATGGTACAAACGGACACATAACCAAATAATATTATGACACATGACACTTCTGTTCATGTCAGGAACATTATTATATCATTATACATGGTCAAATCATAAAGTGACACATGCCACTAATAGTCTATGTCATCAAGCTACATTAGTACATTATTGAGTAAAGTATAATTTTTGTCCTCAACATTTGGGGTAAATTCCAAACTTGTTTCTAACGTTTTAATCGTCCTATTTATATCCCTAACGTTTTAAAATCATATCAATGTTATCTTACCGTTAACTCTGTTAAAAATTCTTTCAAAAAAAAGAAAAACAAAACAAAATACAACCAGATCCCCTACCACCGCTTGTCTGCTCCTCCTCCGTCGTATCTGCCACAACCCCAGCACACGTTCTTCTCTTTGACTCCAAGAATCTGAACTTCCTCTTCGCAAATTGGTTCCTTTCCTCAGTTTCAGAGAAAAAAATGGTGACATTGGGTTCGTTTCAATGTGCACAAGCCACCATGCTTTCTTCTTCATCCCTCAAGCTACGCCTCTGCCTCACTAACGTACACTTGCGGGTTTTTAAGTACCTCCCCATTTCCGACCAAAAACTTTCACAAATTCCTTCATCCTATCAGTAATTTCCCTCACCAAAACCAGAATTAGTGGAATCAAAACTATGTTTAACAGAGACCAAAGCCACCACCCACATCTCAAAATCAAAACTTTCAATCACCCCATTACCAAAATCAATGGAACAATCCGAACTTGGATAATTCTAATAAATGGAACCCTAGAAATCAAGGCTATTCACAACCTCCCCAATTTCAAAACCCTAACCAATTCAACCTACAAGGTTCTCTTCCAGGGCAAGCACACATTCCCGTAGATTCTACCGAGAGCTCCAAATCAATGGGCACGAGTCATTCCTCATTTCCTCCAACACCGCCATTTCATAATTCGTCCTCTCTCTTTTCATGGCATTGCCGCCATAGCGCCCTCACCCCACCATTCCGATCAGCTTCGTTCTGCTATTCCTAACCTAAGCTTCTGTTTGACTACTTTATTCTGTTGGGTGTAGCATCAACCAAACTTTAAGGATCTGACCTTACATCTCCAGCAGAAAACTCATCCCAATCCTTATTTATAGCCCACCTGTCATAAAAAGTAACTCCACGTTAGCTTTTGTGTCATAAACAGTAAATATGAAATCAAAGTATCTGTCTTCTCTATTAGGAGGAACTAACTTTAGTCCTTATTGTGGTCTCACTTAATTAATTAATTAAAATAATTGAAATTAATGTAGTTATTATTTTTTTACAATAATATTATTTAAATTTATGAATTCAAAAATAATTCACTATTAAAAAATATTAATGTTAAAAAAAATTTATATATAACAATAATACACAATATATAATTTGAGACTAAACTAATTTGTAAAATTACTTAATATAAAGAAAAACATAGTTAAGCTCTATAGCTAGTTTGATGACAAGCATTGTGAAATTGCCATATGTGAAATTGCAACGGCTAATTTTACAACGGCTAGTTTTGTAATGTGGTTAGTATTTTAAATAAAAATAAACAACCCAACCAAAAATTATTTTGTAATGTGTAAAAATTAAATTTATTTTTTATGTAAACAAATTTAATTAATTATAATTTAATATAATAATATTCATAATATTTAATAATGATTTAATATAATTATTAAATAATATTAATTATAATTTAATATAATTATTTAAATAATAATTAATTGAATAATTAAATCATAATTAATTTATTAATAATTATATTAAATAATTAGAGAAAAGGACAAATAGGTCCTTGACCTTTTGGCTTGCAGATATTTAAATCTCCAACGATTTGAAAATATATTTAAGTCACTGACCTTCTCAAAATCTGGACACATTGATCCCTCTATTCACTTGGGTCTGGCAAACCCAATGAAAAAATTAAACATGGCTTCCGTTGTACTGGCCTGGTCGATATACGGATGTACACGTGGGGGAGATTTTAAAATAGGACAAATTAGACCTAGGGATGGATATGTCATATTTTGAGAAAGTCAGGGACTTAAATGTATTTTCAAATCCTTAAGGATATAAATGTCCGCAAACCAAAAGGTTAAGGTCCTATTTGTCCTTTTCTCAAATAATTATTATAATTATAATTTAATTATTATTTTAATATATATGTTATATATTTTAATTTCTTTTTTTAATTAATTTTTCATGTGTCAAGACTCCATTAGATTGCAAGAGTTCGAGAGACTTTCCTTGTTGGTCCACGTGAAGGAATTCAATGCTTTTTCATTCTAATCTATTACTTATAAAATGATAGTGGCTATTTAAGCCACGCATCATTCTCACATTAATTTGTAATAAAAAATTGAAAACGGAGTAACCCAAAAGCATTTCGTTCTCGCCTTCATCTTCTTTCTCTATTCTCTATCTTTCGTTTGATGATGTCCATCTCCTCTCTATCTCTCTCGAAAACCCTAATCCCCTAATTCCCGTCGTTCTCCCCTCGATTGGCTATTCTCTCCTTCTGGCCTGGATCATTTCTCTCGGTGCTGTGACCTCGATTCTTCCCTCTTCTCAGTGTGACAATCTCTTTCTCTCTCATTTTCTCGATTTCTCTCTCACGGTGTCGCTCTCACTCTCAAACCCGGTTCTCTGTTTGTCGATCGTTTTTTGTATTCTACCAGTTTTCGGAGGCATTGTGGAGGCCACGGAGGAAACCATTATGGCCAGTTCGCGACTGAAATGGGAGACCTCAGATGAAGGGCTAGAAAAGTGGGTCGAACACAGCAGAGGTCCTTTAATTCCAAATGTTCGCTTACCAGAACAGGTTAGATATCGGATGTTTAGCCATCGTGTTTTTAGGAATTTGTTGATATTGTTTCAAATAAATGTTAATTACTATTATGTATACTCTGATCTGTTGGTATATGAAATGAGAATAAATGTTATTATTTGACACCTATTTCTGCCATTGCTCTACTATGCTATTAGATTAGGGGTTAGAAAGATGAGTACCGATTTCTGGGAGAAATTTGTCGGAGTGACCGAAAGATATTTAGCCTTACAATTTCGATTTCTCTCTTACTTCTCATCCTCAGATCTGATGATGTCAGCCGTGAAGATCTTCGATTAGATCTCGGAGGTTAGTTAGGTTTATC
Organism: Arachis hypogaea; assembly: GCF_003086295.3. NCBI lineage: Eukaryota > Viridiplantae > Streptophyta > Magnoliopsida > Fabales > Fabaceae > Arachis > Arachis hypogaea. The sequence goes on from NC_092048.1 coordinate 107,732,533, forward strand.
TTGATTTAGGATTTCTCATGTATCTTAGGATTTCTCATGCATCCTATAAATTGTAGGCATTAGATTGAATTTGGGTTTCTGGGTTTCTAATATGTAATTCATAGCAGTTTTGAATAATTTTAATTAATTTTTTGAACTTCATCTTCATGAAGAGAGATTGTTTTTCGATTTTCTGTTAGATGGAAAGGAGAAACAAAAGGATAAAGTGAAGAGGGTGCAACAACAGGAGGAACGTGTTAAGCGTGTTAAGGTAAGAATCATTGTGTTTCTTTCTCAGAGAATATATTCAGTTAAAATTTATTTATCTTTAGAAGATGAGAAGAATTTGATGAATAATATTCTCTTACTATTATAAATAAGATCTTTGGATGATCATGAACCCTGAAACAACTTTTAATAAAATTTGTAACTTAAAAGTGTTATAGACTTTGCTCCTAATTAATTAATTTTTCTTTGGAGATTAAAGAAACATACCTTTGTTGTACATAGATGTATACTTCTTTTAGCTTTGTTAGTTAAAACGTGGCTAATTTTTTTGTTCTAGCAGCAACTGAAACAGAAGCATGTGGAAAAAAAACACAATGAAAGTGAGACACATAATAAGAGCTATATACAATCCATATGAATACACTTCAATTGCTCTCCGAATATCCTAGAAATTGTAGGGATCAGATTGAATTTGGTTTTCTAATATGTAATTCATAGTAGCTTTGAATAATTTTGATTCTTTTTCTGAACTCTGTCTTCATGAAGAGAGATTTTTTTCGATTTTCTGTTAGATTCTTCGTTTTCAGTATGCAGTGATTTTATTAGGGTTTCCAATTGTGTTCCTCATTTCCCACTAGGGTATGCGTGTTTTAAATATGAGTTTTGTAATTTTTCGTTGATTTTAATACTCAATTTTCTATAATGTACACTGAACTATAGAGCTATTAATACTCATACACACTTGATTTAGGGTAGGGTTTAGGGAGAGGGATGATTTGTGGGAGTGATTACTAATTGGAATATGGGTCAAATTGAAAAGCTGGATTTGCGGTCATGGAGTTGTCTTTTCACTTTCATGATGGCAATTGTGAGGTGATCCAATAGCTTCGATAGGTTAGTAGGCATTAGATTGATTTAAGTTTTCTAATGATGTATTCATTCATTGGGACCCTTGCTCTATTGGGTCTTCCTTTATTTTTTTCAATTTGTTGTTAGAAAAAGCTACAGTAATAATAGAAGTATAATGTCTAAAATTAGTTTTAGTATTTAAAGTATATAACTATAAGTTCTGGAATCAATTTGGGAATAAGGAAGTTTATTACAGTGCACAAAATGAGTTAAATAAACACTATTATTAGAAAATTGTCTCTTTTATATAGGGTTAAAGGTTTTTTTTCCTTATTATCTTTGTGTAATTTCTTTTTTAATAGTAATCTGATATTGTGAATTATGAGTGTTCTTCTATTGATTTTTTAAAATTTGTACATCATACTTTGCTTTACTTTTTTTTGTTTATTTATTTTCTTTTAAAAGTTACCGGTATAAGCACATGAGCTCTTGATTTATCAATGTGCTCGAAGCCTACACTCGCCTTGGAAAAGTCGCGAAGTAACCCTTCCTTACCTATTTACTTCATTTATTTATTCTAATACTTATCTCATTGAATTAATTTATTGATATGTGTTTTGGTACATTGATATGGGGCTTTTGAAATTGGAAATCTGCCGAGGCTATGGATGCTTTGTGTGACATTGTTTAAGAGATACGGTTAGAATTCAGAGAGAGAGGAACATTTCACTTGGATGGTTCAAACCTTGCTTTGTTCTTCGAAAGGATCTTGGGATAGATGCTGCTGGTGTAAATTCTTCTTTTGTACGCCTTTTGAAACACCTTCCTTTCTTATCTTTGGTTTGCCTTAGTCACTAAACAAGAAGATAAAGAATATTTTGGAATTCAAAACTTAGTCCATCAAGGTGATATTTTTTTTAAAGGAAAATTTAGCTACTTTGTTTATAATAATAGCATTTTGTGTAAAGAAATTAGAAATAACTTTGCAGTGAATTTCAATTCTGAATTAACAAAGGCTATAATGTTACTTTAGTTGTTTCAATCTGAAATTTCTGGTATTATACTATCATATGTGTGTATTTGATTTTTTTGGGCCCAACTTTGGGTGGATATCTCAAGCTGCCAGATTGCGTGTTGATGGAGACAGGTAATAGGCCTGAAGCTCGCTAAAAATAAAAAGAAAACAAATGTATGGGTTCTGAGCAAAAAAGTGAAGTTAGTCTCATTCACTTCAACCCGCCCATCATCTCTCTATGTTGATTAGAAATCCTAAATACTATCTTCTTCTTCGTGCTCTCCTCGATAGCCCTATCAATCCTTCTTGCTGAGCAGCAAAGATCACTGGTACGGGCTTCAACAGCTTTGGTGAGACATGGAAGGTGGATATCTCAGTCAGCGATCCTCTCCTCTAGGGATGGTCTGGATATCTGTCTTTGTCTGGTACTGCATCTTCAACCTTTTTTATTTAGGGTTTCTTTTTTCTTTTGGTTGTGTTTGATTTAGGATTTCGTATCTGTTTGATTTCTCTATGGTTTGAGCTGTTCAGATTGTTTGGCTCATAATGTTTAAAATTCTAACCATGTTTTATTCAGATTGGAACGAAACCTTTTTTTAATTAATAGCTTATTTGTAGTAATATGACCAAGATTGAAAGCGACTTTTGATATTTCAATATATGAAAATATGCTTCCATGCTATGGTTGATGCAGCATACTTTGCCATACTTTTTTTAAATTACACTAACATTCCTGTGGTAGTAACTGATTCCGGATGGCTCTCGAAAGGTGGATCCAACGAGCCTGATGCAACAATCGACACTGCAAATACTTACAATAGCAATATAATAAAGCATGTGTTGAACCAAACTGGAACTCCCAAGTATCCTCGAATTGCTGTTAGCACTTGCATTTATGAGCTCTACAACGAGGATATGAAGCTAGGGCCATTGTCTAAGAAGAATTAGGGACTCTTCAATGCAAATGGTACACCTAAGAAAGGAAAGACTCCTGATTCCTGTCACTTCGATGGAGTGGCTTCTATCTCCACCACGGATCCAAGTATGGTGCTATATGTATTTTTTAGTTTAATTTAACATTGATTAATTTGAAAATCTCTATAATTTAAAAGCTCTAATAAAGTTCTTTTATTGTGCACAAATTTTCAATTAGTCTCTATAGCTTAAACATGGATAGTTAACTGCTTATACTGTGCAGAATTTTTATGTCAAAAATAGCGATTCCTCATCCGATATATAGGGAACTGATTAGGAAATGTCTGTTCAAATGAACTTGATTAAATGAGTGATGCATTTTTTACGAGTGATACATTTTTATCCACTCATTTTCAGATAGTAAATGAGGTCAATAGTTGAGAATAATATTCTTTGTTATGTTCTGTGTCTGTTTCTCTCTTTTTTTATTTTCTTATCTGCTTGATTTTTTAGTGCAGAGATACTCATCATTTATTGAAGTTTTTTTTTCTGTTTTTGGTTATGAATTGTTTATTTTTTCTCGAAAAATATTCTTTTCTCTCTGTCATGAAATTTTTAACTTTAATAGAAAACCAGATATTTATTTTAGTTTCACCGATGATATCAAATAATTTTTTAATATTTGGATTACTCATGCCATGTGTAACACCCTACCATACAGAGTCTTATGCTTAAGTCATAATTCAGAGATGGCAAGGTATTACGAACTCTAAAACAAAAATTTAGTACGTATAGTAGTAGGAATGATCGATTATAACTAGGAGCCTTTGTAGAAAAAGGGGGTAAACAAAAACCGTAACTCGAACGCGCAACACTCCGATCGATAACGAACGAGCAAAGGATAAACCAACGCGAGATCATATATATACAAAAGAGTGTCAAAAATAGGAATATCAAGACTCAAAACCCGGTTGCGAAGATAACCGGTCCGAGCATAGTAATATATACATATAATAAAATAAGGAAACCCAAAGGGACACAAATACATAAAACCTATCCTCCAAAATCTCCCATAAGAGGAGTCATCACAGTTTGTATTATTTAATGGAGATAAAAGTATCTAAACAAGATATATAAACCAAAACAGAGTCCCGAGAACAAAGGATCTTCGCTAATCCAGAAGTCTCCAGCATGCCTCAACGAGAAGCCTCGCGTCCTGCATCTGAAAACCACAAAATCCGCATGGGTGAGAACCAGAGGTCCCCAGCACGGTAACAGCTTCCACATATATAATACATAATAATAGAAGAAAGTCGAAGGCAATCCTAGAACTTCCTCCAGATAATATCAAAGCTTATAAACAAGCTAAACCGTAAGTGGCAACTGACTAAAGATTCTTCAGTCTAACTAATACTTTCCTTTCCAATTCCTTCAGACCTCCCAACCACTAGCAGGAGTATAATATAGCAAACACAGTTATATCAGACAAGAGATTTACAAATAGGAACAAATAAGGTATTTAGGCAATTAGCAAGTAATAGGCAGTCAAATAGGCAATCTCAAACAATTCATGTAGTATGCTTATGATGCATGCCTGTCCCTAGTGGCTGATGATATCATCTGTCGGTTATAGAGCCAACCCGACAAGTCCTGGTAGCTAACCATTGGACTGTCCCTCTGTCGTGCATCCCCAACTCGAGTTATACTCATCATAAACTTGATCATAATCATGATCCATATCCATCACCCTCACTGGTGAATATTTATCCATCACCATCACTGGTGAATATTTATCCATCACCATCACTGGTGAATATTTATGGGGGCGAGCTCATCCGGGCCTTTCACAGTGCCCGGCCACACTTACGACATTGGGTTAACAGAGCTTCAAGTCTCAACCTGGAGCACATGGTGGCTAGCCATTGCTACTACCCAGGGAAACCCTCATCTCCAATGGTGGAAGTGCAAACATTCACAATTCAATCAACAGGATATATGCATTTATACTTGGCCATAAACATGGCTCCGCCGTAACACGGCAATAATCTAGCCATCCGGCTCACGGTTAAATCCATAACCAGCCAATTCATTAACAATTATGGCCCTTCGGCCCATGGCATAACAAGCACTTCCACCGCCATTCTCCGCATCTCACATTTTCATCTTTGATCCTCAATGATCATTCATTTTTTCCCTTGCTTCACTCGCAAGTTACCACATTCACTAGCCCTTTTTCCTCATGCTAGGCATATCATAATGATTTAAGATATAAGTGGTGAGATCGGAGGCTTAGAAGTATGAAATTTGGCCTTTAAAACTCAAAAATCAACTTTGGGATGAAAACAGGGCCACGCGTACGCGCACTCCACGCGCACGCGTGGATGGTCTTAAAACTCATCAACGCGCAAGCGTCATACGCGCGAACGCGTGGGTTGAAAATTAGCCAAACGACGCGCACGCGTCAGCCACGCGTACGCGTGGGTACTCTTGCGCCCCAGGCACAAAACTGGCACAACTCTGGCACAACTCTCTGGAAAATGGCTGTGCATTGGGTGCAGCACATTCGGCGCGCCCGCGCACATCACGCGCACGCGTGGATGGCGCTTCCTGGAAGAACGGCGCGTACGCGCCAAGTGCGCCTACGCGCGGGGGTGATTCTGCTAAAATTTTTCTAAGTTAAAAGCTGCAGAATTCACAGATTCAACCCCCAATCTTCCGGTGGACATAACTTCCTCATTTTAAATCGTTTTTCACCCGTTCTTCGAACGGCATGGACATCCCGGATCCAATTTCATTTCTAAAAAGATTTGGCACAAATCAGAGATCCGTAGTCCAAGTTATGTCTCGTCAAAGTATGCCCAAAAACCATGTTTTCATACAAAACCACAAAGTGCCATTTTCAAAACAAGTCACTTTCAACTCTTTTCAAAATCAATCAAAACATGCCAATTTCAACCCTTCTCTTTGAAATCATTCAAAATGTACCAAAATCAACAACAAGCCATCCTCAACTCACACATTGACATTTTACCAAAATTCCCAAAACCACATCCAACCATTTTAACACTTCTCTATCAAATGGCTAAAGGACAAACACAATATCATGTCATACATCCTTCCTCATCCCAATTTCCAACAATACCATTTCCAATCAACAATCACTATACATAATCAACATCATACTCACCATCAATATGGTACCACCCACCAATTCAACCTTAATCATCCATCAAGCATATATCACAACATGCATTTCTTATATATCACACAATCAAGGCATCAATATTCATAATCACATATATGAACACATCATATATCTCAACCATTCAACAACACCAACAATTCAATGCCTATCTTAGGGCCTCTAGCCTAAGTATTTCCTACCACATTACATATTAGATACGGGAAACCGAAACCACACCTTAGCCGATTTCCCAAGCTCAACCGGAGCACTTCCAAACCACTTTTCCTCAAGCTCTCAAGGTCTCAACACCTCCAAGAACATATTTTGTCATACAAAACCCTTTTCCAAGCTTTTCAAAATCACCAATCAAGCTCCAATATTCACATATACACAACCTAAGCCACAATCATCATACCCATACACAACATCTCAATGCCCAAACCTCATAGAACAACAAATTACACTAGGATTGAGAATCTTACCACACCCAAGATCCAAGGAGACAAGATTAACCTTCTCCTTCAAGAGAGTTGGGTCCTATAACATCAAAGAACCCAAAATCTCAACATTTTTGCTCATGAAACTCGAAATCAAGGGCTGGAATTTCGAACAGTAAAACGTGGCTTACCTCAAGATTAATTGTATGGGTTTTGTAGAGCTCTCCGTGGTGAACGCGTGGCCGCAAACGGAGCGGCAATCGGAGCTCTAGATCAAAAGTTATGGTGGTTTGAAGATCAACCAAGGGAGAGAACTTGAGAGAGTGTTCTTCCCCCCTCCATACCAATTTCAGCGTGTTTGAGTATGTTGTGAGGAGAGAGAGTGCTGAAAACTAGGGTTTTGGTTTAGTTTAGTTGGGCCAAGGGCCCACTTTCGGTCCGGTTGGACCGGTTTGGCCCGTTCGGTCCAATCTTGGTCCGATTCTATAAAATTAGTACCGAAATTCTCGTCTCAATCTCCTCTATCACATTTAGCCATAAAAATAACATTTTTGGCTTTCTAGAATAAATTCTCATTTATGGGTTAATTAGCCATTAATTAACCGGGTCTTACATTCTACCCACCTAATTGGGAATTTTGCCCACAAAATTCAAATGCAATTACCTGAGAATAAGTGCGGATAATCCGTTCGCATCTCCGACTCAAGTTCCCAAGTGTGTTCCTCAACACCGCCTCGACTCCAAGCCACTTTGACTAATGAAACCTCCTTTCCACGCAACCGTTTGATACTAGTATCATCAATTCTTACTGGAGCTACTGGAAGCGTCAAATCTTCCCTTAACTGAACCGATTCGGGTTCTAACACATGGCTAGCATCAGGGGTGTACTTCCGAAGCTGCGACACGTGAAACACGTCGTGCAGGTTCGAAAGATGAGGTGGTAGAGCCATCCGATATGCCACTGGTCCAATCCTCTCCAGGATCTGAAATGGACCAATGTATCGAGGATTCAACTTCTTCGCTTTAATCGCTCTACCTATTCCTGTGGTCGGAGTAACCTTAAGGAAATCATGATCTCCTTCCTCAAATTCCAAGGGCTTCCGCCTCTGATCGGTGTAACTCTTTTGGCGACTCTGCCCCGTAAGCATCCTATCTCGGATTTTCTTCACTTGTTCAGTGGTCTCAGCTATCATCTCCGGCCCCAACAAGCCTTTCTCTCCAGCTTCATACCAACATAGCGGAGATTGACATTTCCTCCCATACAACGCCTCATACGGAGCCATTCCGATGCTCGCATGGTAACTATTATTGTATGCAAACTCCACTAACGGCATATACCGATCCCAACTCGCCGGTTGGTCCAAAACACAAGCTCTCAACATATCCTCTAGTGTTTGGATCGTCCTCTCGGATTGACCATCTGTTTGAGGATGGTAAGCTGTACTCAAGCTTAATCGGGTTCCAAAAGCTTTCTGAAATGCACCCCAGAACCTCGAAGTGAAACGAGGATCTCTATCAGAGATTATAGTAGCAGGTACACCATGAAGTCTCACAATCTCCTTTATGTATAACCGTGCTAGCTCCTCAAGGGTGTAAGTCATCCGAATGGGCAAAAAGTGAGCTGACTTCGTCAGTCGGTCCACAATCACCCAGATAGCATCAAAACCAGTCCTAGTCCTTGGCAATCCCGACACAAAGTCCATTGCAATACTTTCCCACTTCCATTGCGGAATCTCTAAAGGTTGCAACATCCCGAAAGGTCTTTGATGTTCAATCTTTACCTTTTGACAAGTTAAGCACTTTGAAACATATTCCGCCACATCATTCTTCATACCCGGCCACCAAAACATCGCCTTTAAATTATGGTACATCTTAGTACTTTCCGGGTGAATGGAGAATCCGCTTTTGTGTGCCTCCTTCAAGATATCTTGCCTCAAAGTACCAATATCCGGCACAATGATCCTACTCTTGAATCTCCATAACCCATCTTTTTCTTCCGACACTCTCCACTGTTTTCCTTGCTCGATAGCCGGTAATACCTTCCATAACGCTTCATCATTTTCATGAGCCTTTAGGAGTTCAGACTTAAAGTCACTTGAGATTTCTAATCGGCTCAAACACAAGGTTCCAGATACTTCTTGAGCACCAATTTTTAGACTCTCGAATCCCTTGAGCAACTTCTCCTCTTGAATCATCATCCAAGACGCATACAACGACTTCCGACTTAACGCATCCGCCACTATATTCGCCTTTCCCGGATGGTAATTCAACTCAAAGTCGTAGTCTTTCAATAATTCCATCCACCTCATTTGCCTCATATTAAGCTCTTTCTGATTAAAGAGATATTTCAAGCTCTTGTGATCAGAGAAGACTTGGAACTTAACCCCATAGAGATAATGTCTCCACACCTTCAAGGCAAACACAACCGCCGCGAGTTCCAAATCGTGCGTAAGGTAACTAACTTCGTGAGGTCTCAACTGTCGTGAGGCATACGCCACCACATTATGATACTGCATCAGCACGCATCCTAAACCCTTTAGTGAGGCATCACAGTACACCTCAAATAGTTCGTTCGGCTCAGGTAACACCAACACAGGTGCAGTGGTCAACTTTTTCTTCAATGTCTGAAAGCTCTCCTCGCACTCAGGATTCCAAACAAACAGAGTGTCTTTGCGGGTTAACTTTGTCAACGGCAAAGCTAATTGCGAAAAGCCTTTGATGAACCTTCGGTAATAGCCAGCTAAACCCAGAAAACTCCTTATCTCAGTTACTGTGGTTGGTTGCCTCCAATCCATCACAGCTTCCACCTTAGTTGGATCTACGGCTATTCCCTGCTTACTCACCACGTGACCCAAAAACTTCACCTCACTCTTCCAAAACTCACACTTAGACAGTTTCGCATAGAGTTTCTTCTCCTTTAAAATCTGCAACACGGTCCGCAAGTGTTCCGCATGCTCTTCTTCAGTCTTGGAGTAAATCAGTATGTCGTCAATGAAGACAACAACGAATTTATCCAGAAACGGACGGAATACTCTATTCATGTAATCCATAAACACTGCAGGAGCGTTCGTCAACCCAAAAGACATCACAGTATACTCGTAATGACCATAACGAGTCCTGAAAGCGGTCTTAGGGATATCCTCCCCCCTCACCCTTATCTGGTGATAACCGGATCGCAAATCGATCTTAGAGAAAACCCCAGCTCCTTGTAACTGATCCATGAGATCATCAATCCTCGGCAATGGGTACTTATTCTTTATGGTGACCTTGTTCAGCTGCCTGTAATCCACACAGAGCCGCATACTTCCATCTTTCTTCTTTACCAGTAACACTGGAGCACCCCACGGGGAAACACTTGGTCGGATAAAGTTCTTACCCAACAATTCCTCTAACTGAGACTTTAGCTCGGCCATCTCTAACGGTGACATCCTATAAGGAGCACTTGAGATTGGTCCCGCCCCAGGCACCAACTCAATAGCAAACTCGATCTCTCGGTTAGGTGGATATTCCTCAATATCATCGAGAAACACTCCCGGAAACTCACACACTACCGGAATCTGATCCAACTTTTGATCATCACCCGAAACACCAGCGGTTAACAACAGGATACCCTGACATTCGATTCCAGAACAGTTCACCATCATCAAATTCAAGTAATAATTATTCACCACGACCGGCCCTTCTGTATCCTCCGGCATAAAGTACACCGACTTTGTAGAACAATCAAGCAGGACATGGTTCTCAGATAACCAGTCCAATCCCAAGATAAGATCAAGACCGATCATCGGTAAGCAGATTAAATTATGGACGAAATCACGCTGCTTGAACCTAAACGAAACTTTCGGGCATCCTAGCCTAGTTACCATGGCCTCATGGGTAGCATTATACACTTTTAAGTCCTAACCTAAGGTTACGATCTTCAATCCTAGCTCATGGGCTTTCTCAAATGCAATAAATGAATGTGATGCTCCCGAATCAAATAAAGCATTTAAAGTTTGACCAGCCATTTCACAGTTACCTCAAATGAGTGTCTCGGATCCCTCTGCATCCACAGCTGAGGTGGTGAACACCTGACCAGTCTGTTGTGCTTTCCCAGCACCTTGCTTTTGCTTCTCCGGATAACTTGTGGCTTTATGCCCCGCTTTTCCACAATTGTAGCACAAACCCCATCCGGCCTTGCATGGTACTCCCGGATGGTGACTTCCACACCTAGTACAAGCTTGATCATTCTGAGGCTGCTTCCCAAACCTTTTCCCTTGGGAGTAGTTGTTGTTGGGCCTCCTAAAAGAACCTCCCCTCTTGAAAGACGGACCTCTAGGTGCAAAGCTCTTCCCTCGGTTCTGTGGAAATGATCCTTTGTGACTTCCTTTCTCAGCGGCTGCCCTCTTCACATACTCTTCAGCAACCCTACACTTGTTCACCAATTCGGAGAAAGTCCTAATCTCCATTGGCCCCACCGAACCGAAAATATTGCTCCGGAGTCCTCCTTCGTACTTAACACACTTCCACTCCTCATATTCCACCGGAGTCCCTTGACACATACGAGAGAATCTGAACAGCTCCTCAAACTTGTCAGTATACTCAGATACGGACATAGTACCCTGCTTCAGCTGCAACAATTCAAGCTCCTTGGCCGTCCTAGCAGAAGTCGGAAAGTACTTCTTATAGAACTCCTCTTGGAAGACATCCCAGGTGATATAATCATCACCCTGCTGCAGGAGGCGTCGGATTCCTTGCCACCAATGCGACGCTTCCCTAGTGAGCAAATAGGTAGCGAACTCTACACGCTACCCTTCAGGTACCACCTGCGCTTGCAGTGCTCGTTCCATGGCCTGAAACCATGTATCGGCTTCAGTCGGGCTAGTAGTTCCCTTGAACTTCGGTGGATTAACCTTCAAAAAGTTTGCCAGTGTCATCGGGCCCTGAACTCCACCTCCATCATTACCATGGTTGTTCATCTGTTGACCAAGAGCCTCAGCAGTGGCTTGCATAGCAGCAGCTATGTTCTCCAACGCAGTCATAAAGTTCACTGGATCATTAGGGTTAGTCTCCGGCGCACGAGCATTCGTATGTCTTCTCCCACGACCTCTACCGCGTCCACGAGGCGCCATCTGGTTCCTATACACACCAAACAATCGATATTAAGTTGATCAGTCTCAATATCGGAAGTTTAGTGCTTCAAAGTCCTAAATGCATGCTCATGAACGTTTATGCCAATTATATCAAGCAGATATACTAACAGCACATAACACACATACAGAGAATGCACAGAAGCATAGTCAGTCCATTCCTCAGGCTCTACAGGAACGAACTGCTCTGATACCATAATGTAACACCCTACCATACAGAGTCTTATGCTTAAGTCATAATTCAGAGATGACAAGGTATTACGACCTCTAAAACAAAAATTTAGTACGTATAGTAGTAGGAATGATCGATTATAACTAGGAGCCTTTGTAGAAAAAGGGGGTAAACAAAAACCGTAACTCGAACGCGCAACACTCCGATCGATAACGAACGAGCAAAGGATAAACCAACGTGAGATCATATATATACAAAAGAGTGTCAAAAACAGGAATATCAAGACTCAAAACTCGGTTGCGAAGATAACCGGTCCGAGCATATTAATATATACATATAATAAAATAAGGAAACCCCAAAGGAAACCCAAAGGGACACAAATACATAAAACCTATTCTCCAAAATCTCCCATAAGAGGAGTCATCACAGTTTATATTATTTAATGGAGATAAAAGTATCTAAATAAGATATATAAACCAAAACAGAGTCCCGAAAACAAAGGATCTTCGCTAATCCAGAAGTCTCCAGCATGCCTCAACGAGAAGCCTCGCGTCCTGCATCTGAAAACCACAAAATCCGCATGGGTGAGAACCAGAGGTCCCCAGCACGGTAACAGCTTCCACATATATAATACATAATAATAGAGGAAAGCCGAAGGCAATCCTAGAACTTCCTCCAGATAATATCAAAGCTTATAAACAAGCTAAACCGTAAGTGGCAACTGACTAAAGATTCTTCAGTCTAACTAATACTTCCCTTTCCAATTCCTTCAGACCTCCCAACCACCAGCAGGAGTATAATATAGCAAACACAGTTATATCAGACAAGAGATTTATAAATAGGAACAGATAAGGCATTTAGGTAATTAGCAAGTAATATGCAGTCAAATAGGCAATCTCAAACAATTCATGTAGTATGCTTATGATGCATGCCTGTCCTAGTGGCTGATGATATCATCTGTCGGTTATAGAGCCAACCCGACAAGTCCTAGTAGCTAACCATTGGACTGTCCCTCTGTCGTGCATCCCCAACTCGAGTTATACTCATCATAAACTTGATCATAATCATGATCCATATCCATCACCCTCACTGGTGAATATTTATCCATCACCATCACTGGTGAATATTTATGGGGGCGAGCTCATCCGGGCCTTTCACAGTGCCCGGCCACACTTACGACATTGGGTTAACAGAGCTTCGAGTCTCAACCTAGAGCACATGGTGGCTAGCCATTGCTACTACCCAGGGAAACCCTCATCTCCAATGGTGGAAGTACAAACATTCACAATTCAATCAACAGCATATATGCATTTATACTTGGCCATAAACATGCTCCGCCGTAACACGGCAATAATCTAGCCATCCGGCTCACGGTTAAATTCATAACCAGCCAATTCATTAACAATTATGGCCCTTCGGCCCATGGCATAACAAGCACTTCCACCGCCATTCTCCACATCTCATATTTTCATCTTTGATCCTCAATGATCATTCATTTTTCCGCTTGCTTCACTCGCAAGTTACCACATTCACTAGCCCTTTTTCCCCATGCTAGGCATATCATAATGATTTAAGATATAAGTGGTGAGATCGGAGGCTTAGAAGTATGAAATTTGGCCTTTAAAACTCAAAAATCAACTTTGGGATGAAAACAGGGCCACGCGTACGCGCACTCCACGTGCACGCGTGGATGGTCTTAAAACTCATCGATGCGTAAGCGTCATACGCGCGAACGCGTGGGTTGAAAATTAGCCAAACGACGTGCACACGTCAGCCACGCGTACGCGTGGATACTCTTGCGCCCCAGGCACAAAACTGGCACAACTCTGGCACAACTCTCTGGAAAATGGCTGGGCATTGGGTGCAGCACATTCGGCGCGCCCGCGCACATCACGCGCACGCGTGGATGGCGCTTCCTGGAAGAACGGCGCGTACGCACCAAGTGCGCCTACGCGCGGGGGGTGATTCTGCTAAAATTTTTCTAAGTTAAAAGCTGCAGAATTCACAGATTCAACCCCCAATCTTCCGGTGGACATAACTTCCTCATTTTAAATCATTTTTCACCCGTTCTTCGAACGGCATGGACATCCCGGATCCAATTTCATTTCTAAATAAATTTGGCACAAATCAGAGATCCGTAGTCCAAGTTATGTCCCGTCAAAGTATGCCCAAAAACCATATTTTCATACAAAACCACAAAGTGCCATTTTCAAAACAAGCCACTTTCAACCCAAAAACCATATTTTCATACAAAACCACAAAACCGAAACCACACCTTAGCCGATTTCCCAAGCTCAACCGGAGCACTTCCAAACCACTTTTCCTCAAGCTCTCAAGGTCTCAACACCTCCAAGAACATATTTTGTCATACAAAACCCTTTTCCAAGCTTTTCAAAATCACCAATCAAGCTCCAATATTCACATATACACAACCTAAGCCACAATCATCATACCTATACACAACATCTCAATGCCCAAACCTCATAGAACAACAAATTACACTAGGGTTGAGAATCTTACCACACCCAAGATCCAAGGAGACAAGATTAACCTTCTCCTTCAAGAGAGTTTGGTCCTATAACATCAAAGAACCCAAAATCTCAACATTTTTGCTCATGAAACTCGAAATCAAGGGCTGGAATTTCGAACAGTAAAACGTGGCTTACCTCAAGATTAATTATATGGGTTTTGTAGAGCTCTCCGCGGTGAACGCGTGGCCGCAAACGGAGCGGCAATCGGAGCTCTAGATCAAAAGTTATGGTGGTTTGAAGATCAACCAAGGGAGAGAACTTGAGAGAGTGTTCTTCCCCCCTCCATACCAATTTCAGCGTGTTTGAGTGTGTTGTAAGGAGAGAGAGTGCTAAAAACTAGGGTTTTGGTTTAGTTTAGTTGGGCCAAGGGCCCACTTTGGGTCCGGTTGGACCGGTTTGGCCCGTTCAGTCCAATCTTGGTCCGATTTCTATAAAATTGGTACCGAAATTCTCGTCTCAATCTCCTCTATCACATTTAGCCATAAAAATAATATTTTTGGCTTTCTAGAATAAATTCTCATTTATGGGTTAATTAGCCGTTAATTAACCGGGTCTTACACCATGTTTCTTAATTTTGTGCTTTCTATTTCTCGATTTTTAAAATATATAATTTGATGTCTTTGGAAGAATAAAATACTTTTGTTGTAAAAAGTGAGAAAACCTATAAAATTTGATATGGCTCAATTTCAAATACTGTTGTCCTCATTTTGTATCTTGAGAAGTCGTTACCTGTCTCCTTACTATTTTTTATTTTCGTTATTTCTCTTTGTCCTTTTATTTTTGTCACAACCAAATTGAGTTTCAAAGTCACCTGTGTGCTTTTTTTTATCATGTTCTCTTCAAAGTCAAATTTTTCTCTGTTCCTTATTTATATATAACTGTACATGACTCATCACTGAGTTTTTATCCTATAATTATTTCAGCGTTATTTATTCTTGGGTAGTGATCTAAGTAATTAATTAGTGTTGTTGTTCTGTCTATTTTTTCACCATCTGATTCACATTTGAGCTATTTATCTCTTATATTTCTAATTGATGAATGATGCTCTTTTACGCATTTAATTTTGAAGAACTGTTGTGTTAAAACAGTGGTAAATTCTTTCAGAATCGGTGTCGTGTAATTTCACTCAGGCTGGTAAGCATTCTATTTTGATTGATTCATTCGTTTATTCCTTTTTTTCATTTCTGTTCTTGTGTTGTTTGATTTAATTTTTTATTATTTGACATCTATTTCTGCTAATGCTCTACCATGTTATTAGGCTAGGGTTTAGAGAGATGAGTACTGATTTCTAGGAGAGATTTGTTGGAGGGACCGAAAGATATTTAGTTTTATAAGTTTGATTTCTCTGTTACTTCCGATTCTCAGAGTTGATGATGTAGGCGGTGAAGATCTTCGATTAGATCTCGAAGGTTAGTTAGGTTTATCTTGATTTAGGATTTCTCATGTATCTTAGAATTTTTCATGTATCCTAGAAATTGTAGGCATTAGATTGAATTTGGGTTTCTAATATGTAATTCATAGTAGTGTTGAATAATTTTAATTATTTTTTTGAACTCCATCTTAATGAAGAGATATTGTTTTTCGATTTTTTGTTACAAGGAAAGGAGAAACAAAAGGATAAAGTGAAGAGGGTGCAACAACAGGAGGGTCGTGTTAAGTGTGTTAAGGTAAGAATTATTGTGTTTTTTTCTCAGAGAATATATTCAGTTAAAATTTATTTATCTTCAGAAAATGAGAAGAATTTGATGAATAATATCCTCTTACCATTATAAATAAGATCTTTAAAAGATCATGAACCCTGAAACAGCTTTTAATAAAATTTGTAACTTAAAAGTGTTATAGACTTTGCTCCTAATTGATTAATTTTTCTTTAGAGATTAAAGAAACGTACCTTTGTTGTACATAAATGCATACTTCTTTTAGCTTTGTTAGTTAAAACGTGGCTACTTTTTTGGTTCTAGCAGCAACTGAAACAGAAGCATGTGAAAAAAAAACACAATGATCTTGAAGCACATAATAAGAGCTATATACACTCCATATGAAAACACTTCAATTGCTCTCCGAATATCCTAGAAATTGTAAGCATCAGATTGAATTTGATTTTCTAATATGTAATTCATAGTAGCCTTGAATAATTTTGATTCTTTTTCTGAACTCTGTCTTCATGAAGAGAGATTCTTTTTCGATTTTCTGTTAGATTCTTTTTTCAATTTGTTGTTGAAAAAAACTACAGCAATAATAGAAGTATAATGTCTAAAATTAATTTTAATATTTAAAGTATATAACTATAAATTCGGGAATCAATTCGGGAATAAGAAAGTTTATTACAGTGCACAAAATGAGTTAAATAAACACTATTATGAGAAAATTGTCTCTTTTATATACGGTTAAAGGTTTTTTTTCTTAATATCTTTGTGTAATTTCTCTTTTCATAGTAATATGATATTGTGAATTATGAGTGTTCTTCTATTGATTTTTAAAATTTCTACCTGTGTTTGGAAAGAAGTGGGACATGGCCATTTTGTGTACACTTGCTTTGTTAAAGTGGAAAAAACTGTTGCGGTCAAAAGTGAAAAATTCTGTAAAATTCTCTCTGGTGTGATATCAATTGATGGTTTCCTTAATTTGTATCTTAGAGTTACGTCATGTGTATCATTACTACTCTTTATTTTGTTCTCTTTTTGTATCTTTGATTTTTTGGGTTTGATATTCTATTCTTTTTTTCTCTGTATATTCAGATACTAATTTCTCTATTCTTCTATATTAGAATGAACAATTTCACTTGGATGCATCCAATTTTTTGTACAAATTGATAGGGAAAAAATTGGTATTCATGGTTGATCCTCAGCCCGTTGAGAGTGATACAATATGCCCTGCGTATAATATTTTTAAAGTTTCTACTCATGAGTTCATGTTAAAGATAATTGAACGTATTAAGAATCGTGTTTTGAATGCGGTTCGTTTAGTTTCCTCTATTGACTTCCAAGTTATTTTTTAATAAGTGTTTATTCACTTTTTTAGTATTATGCGTAACAATGCTATTGTCTTTTCTATCAAAACATGTATAATTAGCGTGCTATTGTTTTGGCTTCAAATGTGGTTTCAAATGTGGCTTCTATTAAAGACCCTGTTTCACATATTTCCGGTTCAGTATTACCTGCTGTAAGTTTTCATCTTTATGTTGTATTTTCGACTATTATTCCTTGATATCGCATTTTTGTAGAACTGGTTCGTTATTGCTTAAGTATTTCTTCTTTTATTAAATTTGAGTAAATTTAACAGATTTCATTTTTGTTGTCTTATTTCTTAGCACAAATCTATTCGTGTGGTGAATGAAATTGTTTGCAACAAGAGATTGGCATCCCCATACCGTGATGTACCAAGACCTATGAAACAAAAACTTGAAGATGCCTTTTCTAGGAGTATAGATGAAACTTGGAATGATAATGAGGAGGCATCGTCATCTATGAATATTTAGGATCAGATTCAGTTATTGCTAATGTAATTTGCCTAGAATGTTTGGTTACAATGTGTGATTTAGTTTCTTTGTGTTAAAGATATAGTATTGTAGTTTTTTTGAATTGGGTTGTTGTAAGTTGGCTAGACTTAGACATTCTGTTAACATTTTACTTGCTGAACTTCTAAATTCAGATGTTTTCTTTTATTTGAGTAACCTACAATTTCAGTTGTAACTTTATTAGTAAAGAGTGGAGTTTATATTCTAATTAAGAATTTTTAGCATATGATTTGTGGAATTAATGCATGCATTTCTAACAGATGGTTTGGGAGAAGCAGCTCTCCCAAAGAATTAAGGTAAATATCTTGTCCTATTCATTTGGTCTTATATCAACTATTAGGATTTATTAGGATCATTTGTAATTTATTAGGATTTTTTTGGATATTTTTCCTGTATATATGAATTAACTATTCTTTTTTTCTTTTTATATTGGTATCCAAGTACACTGATTTTAAAGTGCTGTTTGCGGTGGAGTTACTGGAATTGATGGAGTTGGTTGTTTAGGAGAATTACTTGCATTTGAGATCTTAGGTCAATAAATTTGCGACTTGCGTATATGTATGAAATTTTTTTTAAACTTGATATTATTTGTTTGTCTTATAACTAATAACTAATATGAATTTTTTTGTGTTATTATTATGTCTTACTGATAACATTTTTTAATTTATTTGAAAATCAGATATTTCTTTTAGGTTCAAGTATGAACCTAAAGCAATTTTTACATTTTGGATTATTGATGTGATTTTTCTTAATTTTGACTCTTATTTATCTCAATGTTAGAAGATCTAATTTTATGCATTTGAATAATAATATACTTTTGTTGTAATACGTGAAAAAACCTATAAAATCCTATACGGTTCAATTTCAATTGCTCCCTTCCTTAAATTTTAATGCGATCAAAGAATTTTTTTTATATTACATAAATTATATTGGTTTTGGTTCTTATTTATGTTTATCTTCTGAATTGTGTTGTTTATATTTTTAAGTTATATTTGTTGTTGCATAATTTATGAAATTGAACAAGATACAATGCTCTGTGGGACAAGATCTCTATAGCCAATTTTAAGACGTACTCATCAAAATTAATATTTTGAAAAGCAACGATACTTATGCAAACTATGAAGAGTTAGGAAAAAATACTTATGTATTGAGTAATGATAGAGTAAATAAATCTGTTACATTTAATTAAGAATTGAACAACAAAAATACTTTTTATTAACGTAAAAAGTGACCATCGAAAAAGACTAAAAGACAAATTCAAAACACAAAACAGAAATTTTCAATCTGTGCGTTGCACGGGTCTTCTGCTAGTACTTCAAAGTTCTTGTATGTCAGATAAAAAACTTTATTTTTGTACCATTGGAGTTGCTCTTGCCTCTTAGTAGAAGCATCAGATTATGTAAGACCAACCGAAAAGAGAGAGGGAAAAAAAGGGAGGAAAAAAATGAATACTGTGGTTTCTATAAAATTATTTTTTTATGTATTTTTATTTTATTTTTTATATATTTCGTTAATAGTTTTTAAAAATTATTGGTAGGATAATATTAATACAATTTTAAAATGTTAGAAATATAAATAGAATGATTAAAATATTATGAATAAGTTTGGAACTATTTAAATATTAGAGACAAAAATAAGGAGCTAATTGATTTACGAAAATATTTTATGTTTTTATTTTTTGAAAATAATTTTTATTTTTAACTTTTCACATTTTAGAAAATATGATTGGTTTGTGAAAAGAGAATTCATTTCTACACGTTGAAAATAATAAAAATATATTTTTTATTCAATTATAATTTTAGTTATTTAATATTTATTAAGTTATCACTAATTTTTATAGAATATTAAATATGAAATAAGTTGTTATTTTAAATTAATTAATTGTATTCATAATAAAAAGAGATTATTTACTAAAAAAATAATAAAAGTCTAGATAATATTATTTTTTAATATATAGACAAAATAAAATCACCACTAAAATTAAAAAATAGTGCATAAAGGAACGAGACGGTCATAGCATTTGAAAATATAATGTGAAAGAAATATTTTAAAATAAAAATATTTAAAATTAATATTTTTAAATATAAAAATAAATTATATTAATATTAAAAATAAATATAAGGTACAAGTATAAAATAAATAAAACATATACAAATAGGAGTATGCTTGAATTTGACCTTGAAATAATGCAAATACGGATGAAAAAAAGGGATTATATTGAGTAAGAGTATAAATAAATCTTACATTGACATTTTTATGTCCCTTATCAATTTCACACATATTCTTTTCTTTGAATTAAATAAGAAACACCAAAATATATAGGAAATAATATACTAGCAGAAAAATTATTATATTTTCATAAAATAAAAAAGCACAAAATTTTTTAAAAAATATTAAAAAAAATTAAAAGACATTGAAGATAAAAAGGAGTTTGAAATAAAAAATGGCTAAATGTTAAAAAAATAAAACTCAAATTTCATACTATTTAATATTTCAATTTAATTTACAAAAATAATAGAAAATTTCAAATAAGTCGAACAAAGTTTTATGGAACTCTTTAATCTTTTACCTTCTAATGGACGGAAGAGAAGAGAAGAGTGGACGGAAGAAAATGAAAGAAAACTACAGAGTTGGAGGCGTTGACTTTGTAGTTTTTATTGTAGTTGTTAGAATCGAACTGGTAATTGAATCGATCAAGTTAAATAGTTTATTGGTTTATTAGTTTAATCGATGAGTTATTGGTTGAACCGATAGAATCGGTTCTACGTAAATAAAAAATATAAAATAGTTAAAAACATATAATTAAAATTTAAAAAATATATATCTTCACTAATATTTTAAAAATAATCAAGTTTCAACAAATTATAATTAGCAAGTTATAATCTCGTTATTATTAAATAAGTATATAAAATTTTAATTTTTTTATAATAACATTTTTTTAATTTTATTTTTATATTAAAGTAAATATTTTTTATTTTAATAACTAACTAATTAGTTTATATTTATTATATTATTATATATTATATGTATTTATTAAAAATAATATTAATAAATATCATATAATTATAAAAAAATAATTATATTGTAATTAATAAAATATTTGATATTTTATTTATATATATTTAATTACATTTATATTAATAATTATGAATAAAAAAATATAATTTATTTAAATATAAGTGAATATAAAATTAAAATAATAGCTAAAAAAATTATTATACATATTTACTATATAATTAATTATTAACATTTAAAATAATAAGAAACAATATAGTTTAGTATTAAAAAAAATATGTAGGTACACAAAAAATTAGATTTTTACAACTATGATTTTTATCAGTTGAGAGTCTAGTTTATTAATTTTTTAGTCGAACCGACCGATTCAATTCTTATCACTATAGTTTTTACGATACATAAGTGAATATTTAATTTTGGTGGATAAAATATTAAAAAAGTGGTGAATAGTCTAAAACTAAAAAATATCATTTTCAATTTTGTACTCTTTTTAAAAAATGTTTTCGTTAAAAATATTTTTAAAACATTTAATCAATCATATTTTCATCATAAATAAAAATAAAAACACCCAAAACAATTAGTTCCTAATATTTTACTTTATATTATTAATAAAAAATAGATAAAAATATTAATATATTTTTGTCCATTTATAATCAATGCAATTAAAATTTGAAGAACCATTTTGGTTTAGGGTGCAAACCCCAGATATCACTCTGGACTTGACTCGGCGGAAACACTTAAGAAAGAAAAAGAAGCAAATGCAGAAAGATGAAATGAGTTGGCTTATGGTAAGGACTCGGTGCACGTGCAAGGGGATAGTCCCTCACTCGGTCACTCCCTAGTCCCTCCCTCCCTCAAATTTTCGGATAGGATTAGGAATAAATACATGGGAACCAATTAACCACCATAATATTATTTGATATTTATTTTTTGCATTTTCTTCATGTGGATATGAAAAATGTATTCTTTTGTTACTATAAGAGAAAAATAAAATAAAATAAAAACCAATGAATAATAGCTTAAATGGCATAAACTCTCCATAAAGCATAGCCAGTTTGATAGCAGTGCGATAAAATTTACCTCTAAGTTTTAAAGACATTTTTTTGTCACATATAAAACCAGACGCACTCCACCATTTTGACCAACCTGCTGCTTGAATCCTATAATAATTTGCATCCTCTTCAATCTCTCCGTTATCCTGTATGATGCACCCAACATACTTAAAACTCTTAACTTTCCGTAGGATGCTATATCCAATTTTCACCTCAATATAGGAATTTTTCTTTCGCAAATCGAACTTACATTCCATATATTCCGTCTTGCTACGGCTTTTGCTTAGACCATACACTTCTAGAGTTTTTCTCCATAACTCCAACTTCTTATTTAGCTCTTTCCGACTGTATCATCGACAAAAAATATACACTATAGTATAAGCTCTGTGAGTATTTTCAAGACTAATATGAAAAAATATAGACTTAAGAATGATTTTTTGTATAATTTTATAAATTTTTTTATTTTTTTTATCTAAATAAATTTTTTTTTTATTTATTTTCTCTCCATCCAAACAACACACAAAATTTTTTATTTTATTTTCGGTTCTCTCATTCTCTTTTCTCTTATTTTAAGTCCAAAAAAACTTTGGTTAGGGCTCCAACCAAAGGGTTCCCGGTTACCTGCGCCGTGTGCCTGTGCGAGTGTGTTGATTCCTTCTTTCTCTCCCTCTCTCTGTATATATATTTTATGAACTCCGTTTTGTTAGTGATTTCTGTGAGTTGGAAGCGGGAAAACGGACACGGCGGCCATAGCAATACTCGCTCAGTCGCTAGTCGTTTTCCCCTTTACGGACTAGACACCTTTTTTCTTTTTCTCTTATCTTCACTTACCTCTTCTCTCTCTCTCTCTCTCTCTCTCTCTGCGTTGTGTTAAAGGCAAAGCGACACGTCGTTTCTGTGTTGTGACGACTTAGAATCGGATCGTTAGGGTTTAGGTTTTTTTCTGTGAGATGGATGAGAGCGTCCTCGACGACATCATTCGGAGGCTTCTTGCAGCGAAGAACGGCAGAACGACGAAGCAGGTTCAACTCACTGAGTCAGAAATCCGACAGCTCTGTACTACTTCCAAGGAGATCTTCCTCAGTCAACCCAATCTTCTCGAGCTCGAAGCTCCCATCAAGATTTGCGGTAATTTCTTTTTTTATCTTGTTTCTTTATGAATTATTCCACTTGATTAATTTTATCTGTGCTTGTGACTTGTGCGTGTGACTGCACTTCGATTACGTGAATTGATTTGTTCTGGCTGCTTGGTTGTTTGACCTAGTGTTGTTTATTGTGAATTTGTCATGTGAAGATTCTTTAATTGAATTGACTGGAGACAAAGAGCTTGTTCGGAAATCATTTAACATGAGAAAAGAATTCCATTTCTTTTTAAAAGAATTCATTTCTATTTGAAACTCAATTGATTTGGAATGACTATAATATATTAATAGAAAGAATTCAAGTTTAAAGAGTGTGGGAGTTGATTTGAAAATCAGAACCCTTTTGGTCTGATTTACAAATGAAAGAAAAATGAGAATTGGAATTTTTAAAGGGATTCAAATCATTCATTTTTAGTTGTTCCAAAGCAAGAAAAAGAATTCAACTCTTGAATGAATTTTAATTCCTAGCATTCCAAACAAGCTCAAAATGTTTAGGAAAATTATTATTTAGGCTAATAAGCCTCCTGAATTGCGATTTGTTTGGTGATGGAGCTTAGAGCTATTACTTCTGCAACTTTGTAGTACCTTGAGGTAAAGTACACAGCTTAAGAATGGACAGGTTGGAAGCTGGACTCCTTGCACTCAGTCCTTAACTCGTCATTTGTGTGAAATTGTGTAGTAGTGCATATGAATAGGCTGTTTGGATGTGTTATTGGAAAAACCTTATTGTTTTTACTTAAGTAGGCGCTTTATTGGTCTGCACATCGAGGTATCAGTACATTTGAATTTTAGAAGAGGCAATGGGAACTCATAAGATACTGAGGGGAACTCATAAGATACTGAGGCTAGACGAGAGATTTTTTGTTGTTGTTGTTGGACCCCTTCCTTCTGGTATCCAGATTTTTTCAGTGTTGGCCTTATGGGCTCAGGTGAGTTGCTTGCGTCGATGGCATTTATGTCATATTTGGCTTAAATTGCTAACTTGCCATGAATTTTAATTTTCTAGGGCTGCAATGATGGCTGCCACATTTATTTTGTTTGTAAAATGTAGACTATGGAGTCTATTGTTAGCCTATTGTCAAGATTTCACGTGAGTGATATTACAGGTTAATTTTAATATGAATGTAATGTTTGTTTGGTGCATTAGTATGAATGTAATGTTTGAATTAGTTGATTATATAGAAAATCATGTTAAAACAGTTTAAAATTTTATGGTTTCTTCTTTTCATTTTGGTGCTTTTACTGCCCCATGCTTCAAGGACTTGAGTTCCTAGAGCTTCAAGGTCTGCTTTTGCTTTTGACCACCTTGTGATGTATAAATGATTATCAGTGGACGAATCTTGATTAAACTATTCGGTTGTAGGAGATGTTCATGGCCAGTATTCAGATCTTCTAAGGTTGTTTGAATATGGGGGATACCCACCTGAGGCAAATTATTTATTCCTTGGAGATTATGTTGATCGTGGTAAACAGAGCATAGAGACGATATGTTTACTCCTTGCATACAAGATCAAATACAAGGAGAACTTCTTTCTTCTTAGGGGCAACCATGAATGTGCCTCCATTAATCGTATATATGGTTTCTATGATGAGTGCAAGAGGAGGTTTAATGTTCGCATTTGGAAGACTTTTACCGACTGCTTTAACTGTCTACCCGTTGCTGCTCTTATAGATGAGAAAATCCTTTGCATGCATGGTGGATTATCTCCTGAGCTTAAACACTTAGATCAGATAAGGAATATTGCTCGTCCAGTTGACGTACCAGATCATGGACTTCTCTGTGACCTGCTGTGGGCTGATCCTGATAAAGATCTTGATGGGTGGGGAGAAAATGACCGAGGTGTGTCATTTACATTTGGTGCTGATAAGGTGGTTGAATTTCTTGAAGAGCATGATCTTGATCTGATTTGCCGAGCTCATCAGGTAATGGGACCTCAACTTTTACCATAGATGGTATCTAATTTAGTTCTATACATACATACATATACATTCATGATAGAGTAGTGCATGCATGATGTATGTGGAATTTTTAACTATTACATTGTAAAATGAGAAGTAACTATTTGCTTGAGTAGATTTATAAATAATAATGATAATGATGACTCTGTATCAAAGGGGAAAGGGAGACATGAATGAGACTAATTACGATCAAATTTGGTTTTCTTGCAACACTTGGGATTTTCTCTACTCTTTATGTATCACCATGTAGAGCACCTCATAATATCAGGTTATTTCTGTGTACTGGGCCTTCGGGCTTTTGCCTGGCTCATCTGATATTTTCCTTTTAAAATTCTGGTTGTTGCATATCAGGTTGTAGAAGATGGATATGAGTTTTTTGCCAAGCGCCAGCTGGTGACTATATTTTCAGCACCAAATTACTGTGGGGAATTTGATAATGCCGGTGCTATGATGAGCGTGGATGACACCTTGACATGCTCTTTCCAAATACTTAAATCTTCTGACAAGAAGGGTAAAGGTGGATTTGGCAACAACACTTCAAGACCGGGAACTCCTCCTCACAAGGTATGAAGTATCAGAATCATTTATAATGTTGCACTTGTGCTTTGACACTTAACATAATCAACACTTCTGCAGTTCTATTCATGTATTTGGGTCTGTTTGTATGTTTGATGCTAATATGTCAAAAGTCTAGTTACCCTAAAATGACAGGCAGTCAATATCATATATATGACGATGAGTTGATGACTCAACCCCCCTCCCCCCTCCCTAATTCTCATTCAGTTTTTTGCCACATATCTTTGCTGAATGTTAATTACGCTGGCCTCTTCCAATATTTCTGTAACATCTGCTGTATCGTTTTGTTCCAGGGTGGGAAGGTGTTTAATTGACATTCCGGAGCTAAATTTAAGATTGGTGAACTTGACGGAGGCCCTCATTCTTCCAATTAGGTCAAAGACGACTTGTCACAAATATATAAAGCATGACTCCTGCCTTCCTTCCCTGGAAAGGATAACTAAAATACACTGTAGCGAGGGACAAGGCACATTTTATTGTGCAACTTTGATTGACCTCTCCCCTTTGTCTCTAATTTCTTTCTTCTTTTTCTATATAGCTTTCATTTTTGCTTTTAATGTACAATGGAAATTGGAAAGTCAAACTTCCATAAGGGGAAATCCTGATTATGTTATGGTGATGCGAAAGTTTTATTTATTTATGAATAGGGTCAGCTTTAAAGTTTATCCTAAAATGAGTCATGACCCCCTAGTTGAGATGTTGATTTAATTAATTATTAATGCATGATCTAGACAAAGATAAAACAAATTGTTTAACGTTATTCATGAAAGAAGTATCTTGTATTGCATTTCATACTAGAACTATTTAATTTTACGGAAAATTTAATGTTTTTCAATGAGCGTATAATTTTTTCAACGAGGATTTTTAAAGTCAGACATCAACGTAGGTTGAATTGAACAAGATTTAGATTGCGTCCAGAGCCTTCTTTTGATAATTCCGGATGAATACATGAATGATGAATTTACAAAATGAACATTAAAATTATCTATTAATTTATTAGTATAAAATATATATTAAAATATCACATATGTTAATAATAAATTTAATCATATATATTTATACATAAATATATGATAGTTGATTTTGGCTTTTAAGTAGCATTTTTTTAACTATGAGTTGATCGAGTAAAATTCTGATTAGTCGTGTAGTTGTGTGTTTCTATATTCCGATTCAATGCAACCTTCAGTCAATTACATTCATGTTTTGTCAGATAGAACCTAAAAATGATTTTGTAATTGAACTTTTGTGTGAAGACCTGGGGATGTTTTAGTAATATAACTTGCTAAGAGATTTTATATGTTTAGTTTTGTAAAACATTCTTTTATAATATTAATTGCAAAAGTCCAATATTATTTACATTTTTAAGATTTTTTAATTAAAAAAATAACCATAATATTAAATTTAATAGTCTCTGCGAATTTCGTTATCTACATTTTAATTGAAATCCTTAATAAATTGGAGTTAAGGAAAAAAATTAAAATAAACTTAGTTTACACTTTCTATTCCCCCCTCTAATGTAAAACACAACACACACAAAAGTCGAATAAAACTATTGGAGAAAAAAAAAAGAATTTGAATGCAATATCATTAAGGTTAATAGTAAAAGTATCCATGGAAAATTATACTTGTATCAATTTGGTTTTTAAAAGATCACAATTTGTCCCTGAAAAAATACTATGATGAGTCAAATTGTATTTTTTTTTTTTTTCATCTTGTAACTAATTTTTTTTTTGGTGAACAACCAAGAGAAAAAACAAAAGAGTAGAAAAGAAAAAGAAAAGAAATCAGGTTCTTAACAGTAAGAGAGGACAAACCACCTCTGGTGGCTGGTGCCAAAGGTGAACCTCATCAGTTCCGCTACCTCCAGATCCCATCTTTGCCAACCGATCTGCCACGACATTAGCTTCTCTCGGGATAAGCTCAAAACGAATATCCCAATCCCTTCTTAACTTCAAGTCAAAGATCAGTTGTATTACTTCTTTTTCAAGGTGCCAGAGTGGAACTTGCCAACCAGTCACTAGCTCAAAAGCTGCTGCGCAATCTGTCTCACAGACAACAAGCTTAAGACCCGCCTCCCAAGCCCAAGCCAAACCTTTCCATATACTCCACAACTCCATCTTGATGACACTAGATCCAAAGGAATTTCCTGAGCATCCCATTACCCATTGACTGGAGCTATCGCGAATTACCCACCCAAAACCAGCACAATTATCCCCCAAGTTCACACTCCCATCACAATTTAACTTCCAAGCACCAGGTTCTGGCGGAGACCAAGATAGAGGTTTTAATCCCTGGATGCAACACACTCGATTCTGAGTTGTATATTCAAAATCCACCATGCACCCGCGAGCCTTGTATGCAATTGACCCAGCAGATCCGAAAACTCCCTGAAAATTACCCATATTTCTGTCTTGCCAAATTGACCATATTATAGCTGCAAATTTGGAACAACCTTCATTGAGGAGGCCATGCTTGAACCAATCATGCACCTCGTGAGAGTCAAAGAAACACACATCAGAAAAACCTAGAGAAACCCAAACTGATCGCACCACTTCACAATCCCGAAAACAATGAAGAATTGTCTCCGGAAGTTGATTGCAACGTGTACATAAGGATGAGGAGGAGAGATGTCGCCGAAAATGCAGATATTGAGTTGGTACAGCATCATGAAGGCAAAGCCACACTAGGAGCCTCAACTTTTCAGGGACCTGCGCCTTCCAAAGCCAAAGCCAATTAATATTCCTATCCCAATTCAACTTATTCTGAATTAACCATAAATATCCTTGTTTAGCAGAGTAAAGAGTGTGCTCCCAACTCCAACCCAAATCACGACCAGAAGCCGAAATATGTACTAAATTAAGAATGTCTTCCCTTAAGTCCCTAGGAATAAAAGAGTAAATCCTCTCCAAATGCCAAACTCCATCACGGTAAACATCTTCAATGGTCAAAGCAGCCTCACAGATATCAAGAAATTCAACCCTCGCTCCTACTGGCCCAGAGTGCAACCAAGAGTCAAACCAGAAATTCTTAGAAAGAGCTCCCACTTCCCAAACAAACCCTTCCTTTAATACGGAAGCTGAGTGCACAATAGACTTCCATATATACGATGAAGAACCCATTGCTTTAACTGCAAATAGGTTTCTATTCTGGAGGTATTTCTGAAGCATAATCTTGACCCACAGTTTCTCTTGATTCATCAAAATTTGTCAAACTAGCTTTCCTAATAAAGAAAAATTGACCAACCGCGACTCCCGCAAAGCAAGACCTCCAAACTTTTTTCGGAGTCGTCAAAACTCTCCAAGATGCTAAATGAAGACCACGGTGATTATGACTACAACACCAAATGAAACTTCTAGTAATCTTATCAATGTTAGAGCACACACCTGATGGAAAAAGGCTTACTTGCATCCTATAAATAGGTATAGAAGATAAAACTGATTTAGCAAGGCAAATCCGACCAGCTTTATTAAGGAAGCGACCTTTCCAAGATGCTAGCCTATTAGTAAGCTTATCAACCACATCATTAAAATCAGCTTTAGTAACTCTGCCATGCTTGAGGGGGACACCAAGGTATTTTCCCAGAGAATTAGCAAATCGGATAGAAGAAATACCAGTGAAGAGATCCTTGCGTTGTCTAGAAACATTCATAGAACAGATAGCACGAGATTTGTCAAAATTCACCTTCATACCAGATGCTCTGCAAAAGGTGGCCATAATGTCCAAAACATGAAGCACTTGAGATTTCTTCGCTTTGCAAAAAAGGATAAGGTCGTCTGCAAAAAGGAGATGGGAGATTACAGGACCTCCCCTAGACACGGTCACTGGTTTCCATCTACCAACCTCCACTTACCTAGCAATGAGGCAACTCAACCTCTCCATACAAATAACAAATAAATAAGGAGACATCGGGTCTCCTTGCCTCAAACCCCTCTTTGGCTGAAAACCATCCAACCGGTTACCATTCCACATTAGAGAAAGGGAGGAAGACTTTACACATTTCATAATAAGAGAAACAATAGTACCTGGAAAGCCAAACATTAGGAGAGATTGCTCCAAAAACTCCCAGCTCACCCTGTCATAAGCCTTTTCTAGGTCAATTTTAAAAGCAAGAACACCTTTCTTTGATTTGGTTTTCTTCATAAAATGGAGAACTTCTTGGGCTACAATGATATTGTCTGGGGCACCCCTTCCAGGAATAAACCCTCCCTGTAGAGGGCCAATGATATCTTGTAGAAAAGGTCGTAACCTCTCCACAATCACCTTAGTTATAATCTTGTATATGACAATACAGAGGCTGATAGGACGAAACTCTTTCATGCGAGACGGGTTATCAACTTTAGGAATCAACACCACCAAAGTGTCAAATAGAGCACTATCCAGATCAAACCCAGCGAAAGCCTTCTTAACAAGTTCCCATACCTCTGTACCAACCACTTCCCAATATTCCTTGAAGAAAAAAGCCTGAAAACCATCGGCATCTGGGGCCTTAAAAGAGTTCATGCCCATAACCACCTTCCTAACCTCTTCTTTAGAAACATTTCTTGTGAGACTTTCAATAGCTTCACGAGATAAAGAAGGTAATTCCTGATCCCCCATCACATCAAGATCTACCTGTTCCACATTACAAAAAAGATCTCTATAAAATCCAATTGCACATTCTTCGAGTTCTTGCGGATCAGTACTCCATCTTCCATCCTTCAAAAACAACCCCTGAACTTTGTTACGCTTCCTCCGCATAATGGTTTGCATATGAAAGAACTTAGTATTCCTATCTCCAAATCTGACCCAGTGCTCTCGGGATTTTTGATACCAAAACAACTCCTCTTGCATAAGCAGATTACTATATTCAGCCTGTAACTCCCTTTCTTACTGTATAAGGGATAAAGCATCAACTCTCTCCATTCTCTGTTGGATACTGGTCACACGCCTCTCCAATTCCCTCTTTCTTTTAAAAATATTCTCAAAGACATCTCGGTTAAAGGCCAAAGCATCATCTCTGACCTGAGAAAGGCAATGAATAGGATTGGGTCTACCCTTGTCCCAAGCACCCCTGACCACCGACGAAAAACTTGGGTGATAAGACCAAGCTACTTGAAAACGAAAAGGTTTTACCCCGACTCTTCTATCATTACCTTGACATCGCACCATAATGGGACAGTGGTCAGAATACATCCTCGCCAAATTCTCCACATAGCTTTCCGGAAAACGAAAACACCAAGCATCAGTAGCCACAGCCCTATCCAGCCTCTTTGAGATGAACCGATTACCCTGCATATGTCTGAACCAAGTGTACAAGGATCCATGAGCTCCCAAATCAATCAAACCACACTCATCTAGGAGAGCTCCAAACCGCACTGCCCTTCGAGAGACAAAGTTCCCACCTTTAACCTCAGATGAAAGAAGGATCTCATTAAAATCTCCAATAGCTAATAAAGGACCTGAATAATTTCTGGAAAAATCTGTCAAAACCCTCCAAGCTTCTTCCCTTATGCTAGGAACGGGACTTGCATAAATTGCTGCACAGACCCATGAGAAACCGCCATTCGAAAACTCAACACACACCACTTGCGAACTCGCTGCCACGACATTACAAGATACTCCAGGCCATGCAGAGAGCACCCAAATACCACCACTGTGCCCCTGAGCTTCTTCAATATGAATAGGAGTATAACCTAATCTGTTCCAAAAGACAGCCACCTTTTGGAAAGCACAATGAGTCTCTAAAATGATAAAAACGTACGGATGAAAATTCTTTACCAATTGTTTCAGATGCACCCAATATTATTTATTAATGGATATAAAAATGCGGTGCTGGCAGTGCAGCTTCTGCTTGGGAGGATTGAGTGAGTCGGAATCCAGTATCGAGAACCTCCGAATTCCATTAATCGCATTTCTCAGTGACAGTATGTA
This sequence comes from Arachis hypogaea, assembly GCF_003086295.3. Classification (NCBI taxonomy): domain Eukaryota; kingdom Viridiplantae; phylum Streptophyta; class Magnoliopsida; order Fabales; family Fabaceae; genus Arachis; species Arachis hypogaea. Next base: position 107,764,143 of record NC_092048.1, read on the forward strand.
TTTCTGAAATGGCACTGAGCTGAAAGGAAATACCAAGTCACGATTTGTTCGATTTATCAATGAAGTGCCGATCGGTGGCTTGCATTTGGTCTGGCACCCCCTTCCCCCACCGTGTCACCGCCGTCGCCGCCTTCTCCTCCCCGCCCTCCCTCTTCACCTCCGGATCCGATGGCTCCATCATCTGGTGGTCCATTTCCCCCGTAATTCTCCCCCCTTTTGTATTATTGTACTCATTCATCAGTTTTATTGTTGTTTCATTCGTTCAATTTTGATTTATTTAGACATCTTAATTTCCATTTACATTTTTCTGATTTTCACAGCAAGTTAAAGCAGTGGCCCTCTTGTGCGGTCACGCAGCTTCCATCACTGATCTTAGCACTTGCAGCCCTCTTCCCGTCGAAGAAGAAGCTGCTGCCGCCGATCATGGTGATGCTGGTGGTGGTGGTGGTGGTGAACGTGGTTCGAGTGATTTAGCGGTGAATTGTAGTTCAAGTAGTAATTTTAGTAGCGCCTTGGTAAGCGCTTGTTCTGATGGGTTCTTGTGTGTTTGGAGTAAAAGCAGTGGACATTGCCGTTGCCGGAGGAAACTGCCACCTTGGGTCGGAACACCGCGCATCATTCGGCCGTTGCCCTCGAGGCCGAGATATGTGTGCATTGCTTGTTCCTACATGGAACAATCTGTGGAGGGAAATGAAGAGACTCACCCCAGGAAGCCTTCTAAATGTACCATTGTTGTTGTAGACACGTACTCGCTTTCCATTACTCAGACTTTGTTTCATGGGAATTTATCTATCGGTCCAGTTAGGTTTATGGCTTTAGTGTTAGGTGATAGTGATGAAAAGGGGTATTCTGTACTTGTGGCTGATTCTGCTGGCAAAAGGCAAATGGTTTCGATATCAGATGACCCCCTTGATCGTGGGGAACCACACAAGGAAACATCTCAGTTGGAGAGTTCTTTTTACTCTGACGGATTGAGTGGTGTGGATCGTGTTGTTTCAGTTTTAACTTACAGGGGTATTGTTGCTTATGTGCTGGAAAATCGCTGTGAATTCAAGTTATTGTCAAGTGATACTACCATTGGAGAGGTTTCCTTTGACAGCAATCTGATCTGTTTAGATGGGCATTTGAATCAAACACATATTGTGGGTGGCCTTTTTCTTGAAAGTGATGATGCAGGGAATTCAGTCAATTTTGTTGAAAGCAGCAACTTGATATCAGTAACTTTTGTTGTTTGGAATAATATAGGGTCTGCAGTTATCTATAAGATAATGAATCAGAATGATGTTTTTCAATGTGAACCTCATTCTGAGATTCCTGCTACTCCTTGTCAATCTGATATGAGATTATCTGTTATTTTCCTACAAATAAATCATTATCTTGTCTGCATCAAGTCAATTTGCTTTCATTTTGAGGAACCTTTGCTATGGAGACCACATGTCACAATCTGGTCACTGCATAGTTTTGATGATAAGCCTGGTAAATTATACCGTCAATACAGGATGATCAGTGATGGTGAATCTTTCGTGCACTGTTTTGGGAAGTCTACTCAGCTTGAAGGACTGGATAGTCTAGAGGCTAAATCTTTTGATCAAAATCAAAGTTCAGAAGATATAAACACCATTCATGTTGATAACATTAGTGATTATTGTGCTAACAAGGGAAAGATGGTCTCTTCTTCCATGATTATCTCTGAGAACCTCTTCACTCCTTATGCTGTTGTATATGGTTTTGTAAGCGGAGAAATAGAGCTTCTAAGATTTGATCTGTTTCAAGGGATTTGCTTTAATGATGCAAGTTCCAACCCTGATGAAAAGTCTATCACATGCAAGCAGCACTTTTCAGGACATACAGGCGCTGTACTTTGTTTGGCAGCACATCAAATGATGGGTAATGCCAATGGCCAAAATCTAAAACGGGTTTTGGTGTCTGGAAGTGCGGATTGTACAATTCGTATATGGGATCTTGACACTAGCCGTCTTATTATGGTAATGCATCATCATGTGGCTCCATTACGTCAAATTATTCTTCCCCCATCTTTGACTGGACATCCTTGGAGTGACTGCTTCCTCTCAGTTGGAGAGGATGCATGTGTAGCTCTTGTTTCTATAGAGACTCTGCGGGTGGAGAGAATGTTCCCTGGACATGTGAACTATCCATCAAAAGTTGTATGGGATGGATCAAGAGGTTATATTGCCTGTCTCTGTCAAACACATTATGGAACTTCTGATGCTACTGATGTGTTGTACATTTGGGATGTAAAGACAGGTTCTCGCGAGCGAGTCCTGCGTGGGACAGCTGCGCATTCAATGTTTAATCACTTTTGTAAAAACATTAGCATGAATTCCATATCTGGCAAATTGCTGAATGGAAATACATCAGTTTCTTCTTTACTTCTTCCGGTAATTGATGATGCAAGGCTCTCTAACTCCCCTGTCAACCTGTCAGAGAACTCACTCACTTCTTCAAAGTCATCACCGAATATTTCAAACATGACTGAGTTGAATTATTCCAGAAGAAATGGAGGCAAAGGAAATTCACCAAAGCCAACTTCATCTTCTCTGTTTAATCTCTGGGGTAACAAGCTTCCTGTCAAATGCGCATGCCCTTTTCCTGGCGTTGTGTCTCTGAGTTTTGATCTTGCCTCGCTGATGCTCTCTTATTGGGGGAATGAATTCATGGAAAATGGTAATTACAATTTGAAGAAGCAAGAAGTTCAGGGTCAAAATTCTGGCGACCAGTATGAAGAATACTTGCTTCGATATAGCCTGTCTATTTTACATTTATGGAATGTAGACAGTGACCTTGATAACTTGCTGATAAGTGACATGAAGCTGAGGAAACCAGAGAATTTTATAGTAGGTTCAGGTCTACAGGGGGATAAAGGATCATTGACATTGACCTTTCCTGGTCTGAGTGCTACTCTAGAGGTAATTTGCTTTGTATATTGGGACCTATTACTGTAAAATATAATGTAATTTTGATCCATTATCCATGTAAAAGGTTTTCTACATAGATATTCAATCATGTTTTTCCTTATTACCACTGTGTTTGACTCTTACTCAAAGGTCACACGTGCATTCTGTGTGATTGTGACAGCATAAAAACACTTTAGACACAGTGCATAAAATTCAACCTCTGTTCTATATGCTTTGTTTCAATAGTCCCTGAGACATGAAAAACACATTTCAGCTCTGGAAATCGTCATCTGAGTTTTGTGCAATGAGATCATTGACAATGGTATCCCTTGCCCAACGTCTGGTTAGCTTATCTCGCTCTGGCTCAGCAGCAAGCAGGTAAGGCGGCAATCACAATGATCGAACTAAGGCATAGAAGCCCTTTCACGTTTTGTTTCCTTTTAAATGAAAATCTTCTAATGACATCGATCTTTGTCTAGGGATGTTTTTTCTTATTTATTTATTTATTTTATGAAGGAAGCCAAAACAATTTCTGTACTGAACTCCTTTGTATGTATATTTAAAATTAAAAATCTTGAAACCGTCCCAAGTCTCAGACCCTATTTAGGTTTTTTTATAAACTGGAATAATCATTCTTGTGTCTTGAACTCCTTTGGATGGATATTTAAAATTAAAAATCTTGAAACCATCCCAAGTCTCAGATCCTATTTGAGGTTTTTTTTCGCAAACTGGAATAATCATTTGTGTCTTGAATCGTTCTTGATGTCATGAGTCTAGTGCTATTTCCCCCGCACCCCACTACCACCGCCGCTTTTTCTCTCTTATTTATTCATTTAAAATAAAAAAATACTCACTTTTATTTTGTGAAATTTTCCTCCTAAATAATTTCAATTTGACAATTTCTCTGTTTCATAGTGGTTTCTTAATGTGTATTTCCATTTTCTGCATTATCCTGGATTTAAAATTTTTGCTGATAATTGGTAATCTTATTTGCAGTGCTTTAGCAGCATTCTATACCCGCAATTTCATGGAAAAGTTTTCAGATATGAAGCCACCTTCATTACAGGTCATATTTTTTATCAATTCTTTTTCAATGTATTTTTGATTTAACACGTCCCTATAGTATTTTCTTGATTGACAATGTTCATACTCTTCCAATGCCAGACTCATATTTTGGTATTTCTTTTTTTGGTTGACAACATCCATAAGTTATCAAAACACCAGTCTATTGCTTGATATCAATTACTCAAGGTTATCAACTTTTTGCAGCTTCTGGTGGCCTTTTGGCAAGATGAGAGTGAACATGTGCGCTTAGCAGCACGCTCTATATTTCATTGTGCTGCCTCTCATGCTATTCCACTACCTCTATGCAATACAAAACCACCTGAGTCAACTAAGACAAGCTCCCAATCTGGAAGTAGAGGCAAAAGCATATCTCCTAGGTCAGAAAAACAAGGAATTTCCCATGTTGAAGAATCCAATATAGTTGCTTGGTTGGAATCATTTGAAGTGCAAGATTGGATTTCTTGTGTTGGGGGAACAAGTCAAGATGCTATGACATCTCACATAATTGTTGCTGCTGCATTGGCTATCTGGTATCCTAGTCTTGTAAAGCCAAGTCTTGCCACCTTAGTTGTTCATCCACTGATGAAGTTGGCTATGGCCATGAATGAGAAATATAGCTCCACTGCGGCCGAGCTCCTTGCAGAGGGCATGGAGAGTACATGGAAAGGATGCATGGCCTCTGAGATACCTCATCTGATTGTGGATATTTTTTTCCAAGTAGAGTTGAGTGGTCCAACTGCCAAAGAAATTCCAGCTTCATCATTTGCTATTAAAAAGACTTTGGTTGAAGTTCTTCTTCCAAGTTTAGCTATGGTTGATATACCAGGTTTTTTGTCTGTAATAGAGAGACAGATTTGGTCTACTGCATCTGATTCGTCTGTCCACTTGGTGTCCCTCTTGACTCTTATAAGGATTATGCGTGGTTCTCCAAGAAACTTGGCTCAATTCCTTGACAAGGTTTGCAAAGCAGTTTATTTCTACAACTAACATGATTTTCTTTGATGTTTTGTCTCTAGTTCTAGGCAGAATTCTTTGTCTCTCTTGATGTTTAGTTTCACTTTCTACTTCAAGTGGTTCATTTACTATTTTTCCCCATCCTTGTTTGATTAAATTTCCATGTGTTAGATATGTATGCTTGACATTGAAGATTTTAGCTTTTCTTATTCTTGGAGATTTTGATTCCAAAGAAGTGAAAGAACATATTGGAACAAGAAATAATAATACTTCATCATTTGAAATACATTTTATTTTTAATCTATGAGATATTTTACTTGTTGAACTCGTGTTAAAATAATGCACAAATGTTGACATCAGATACTGTTAAATGTAATGCCTTGAAATCTGTTTAGATCTAAGGGTGTGTTTGTTTGGGTTTGCTTACTTACAAATCCCCATTCTTTGTTCTCTTTTATAGCTTACCATATTTATTTTCTATAACTGGTGGTTGGGAGCATTGTTTCTCTATTATATGAGGGATTGACGTGTTTTTGTCCTGAATATTTCTGAACAAAGGATCTGATAAGTAGTTAACTCTTCAAATATGTTTTACACTGCCTACTTGTGACAACAAAGGCAAGGATTTTTTTTTATTTTATGCAACAATGGGTCAAATCTGCAGGTGGTAAACTTCATTTTACATACTGTAGATCCTAGCAACTCAGTTATGCGGAAAGCATGTTACCAGACTTCAATGACAACTTTAAAGGAGGTTGTACGTGTGTATCCTATGGTTGCTGTCAATGATTCATGGACAAGACTTGCAGTTGGGGATGTGATTGGTGAAATTAGCACCTCAAGCATTAGGGTCTATGATATGCAAAGGTATTAGGAGATAAACTGTAAGTTTTGAATTCATAATGGGTTTAGGCTGATAATGTGTGATTACCCTTCCACTTGGAGTACTGTCTCAGACAAGTAGTTTACAGAATTTCACTCAACTTGTGATTTTGTGTCATTTATGCATCGTCGAAAGGAAAAAGAATAACAATAATGCAAATGCAATGGAGCTGGAATTAACTTTTGGGAGGAATATTTATGAACAAAATATTGAAACTGAGGTTTTGGTGGTCCTATTGTTGCTGCTTATTTCAAATCTTGTGTGACAAAATATTCGTATGTAAGTAAATGGAGTAACGGTTTATTGTGTGAATAACAATGCACATTGAATACCATCAGTTATTGTGGGCCTGGCTTATTTCCTAAATGATCACAGCATTTATTAATCTTGTCTACTTGATCTATCTATCTCTATATCGCCACCTTATATACTTCTCTCTTGAAATTTTTTATTCAAATTGGTCTGTTTATATTTCTTCTGTGGAATAATCATAGACACAGTAATTTCCTAAAAAGGAGAGCCTTCATTTCTGATGCAGTGTGACAATGATAAAGGTTTTGGATGCAAGTGGGCCTCCTGGACTTCCAAGTTTGCTCACACCAGCATCAGGAACAATGTTAACTGCTGCAATTTCAGCTCTTAGCTTTTCTCCTGATGGAGAGGTATTAAGAATTGTGATAATGTAGTGTTTCTTGATATCATCCAATTACCTGATTTTGGACTAGAAAACAAAATAGGGATATGTAAAAGTTCATCCTTAGTTACTTTAGGAAACTATGTCGTGAGATATCCGTGACTCAAATAATAGGTGCTCCTGGCTAGCATATCATATGTTAGTATGTTACTGATCACTGTGTTACTATTAGAGATGAATTTGTCACCGTAGAATCTTGGTGCTTTCTGCAAGAATCTCAAACAGATAAATTTTTCCTTTCAATGACAGGGGCTAGTTGCTTTCTCTGAACATGGGCTAATGATTAGATGGTGGTCACTAGGATCTGTCTGGTGGGAGAAACTGAGCCGGAACTTTATTCCTGTCCAGTGCACCAAACTTATATTTGTCCCGCCATGGGAGGGATTCTCACCTAATTCATCCAGGTCAAGCATAATCGCCAACATTTTGGAAAATGACAGGAAGCTGAGTGTTCTGGTAATTTTTTTTTTTTTTTATCTTTTTTCTTGTCTAGGGTTGTTTGGACCAATTCATCCAATTTTTTTGGATATGCAGAAATCTCTCATAAAGGAGAAAAAATGTTTATATCGGATAAAATATTACTTCAGCTTTCTTGTACTAAAACTTCGGCTCATAAACAACGCAGTTTCCATGATCTTTTGTTACACCCATGTCAATTAATTGATGCTGTATTTGTTTCTGTAGGACAATGCTAGGGATTCAAATCACGGGGACAGTATGAAACAATTGCTTCATAATCTGGACCTTACTTATAGGCTAGAATGGGTAGGTGATAGGAAAATACTCCTTACAAGACATGGCCAGGAATTGGGCACTTTTCAGTTATAAGCAGCAAGTAGCGATGGTTCTCCAAAATTCTTGGTCGAAATTCTCCGTGGCTTCTGTTTTAATAGAGATTCTATTGTGAAATGACCAGCTGATTGCAATAGCGTCGGAAGATATTCTTATTTCCTCGTGTTGAGTAAATTCATTGGAGCGCTTACAACTTGAAACTCGAAAACCGGCACAGCAGATGGATCCAAAGAGCACTACAGTTAGGGACCAAATAATCGCAAGTGTGTGGTTTATGAATTTCAAAATGAATAACCACTATGAGTATTTGGTCGCTAAGCCAAAGTAAATGGTTTCTACGAGCCCCAAAAGATTAGGAAATAGAGAAGGGGTATTGATATTTAGTTACGGAAATTACACTGATGTCTCCACAATTTTGCGGAAGTGTTTTTATTCTTAGAATCTTTGTACAGGACACCGGCTTATACGAAATACAATACCAGTGACATTGAGTCCGCTCCGCTTTCTTTCTACTGTCTTGCTCGGCATAATATTTAATTAACATCCATTCTTGATGACTTGCACTTAAACTTATTCCATATTCATTTACGGGGAGCAGGTTGGTTAACGTACAATGTTAGCTCTGGCATCATTATTAATCAATCAGAACACGGTTTCGTGTCAAATCCAAACTCGCTAGATTAGAAGATTGAAAATCATATATAAGATATATTTGTACACCGCCAGAGACTTGTTCCAATTTTGTAAGTCAAAAATGTCATTTTCCTTACGGTTGAGAAGGGTCGGCAGCTGAGCTGGACAGTCGGTGGATTAACGCCCATCTGTATGTAAAAAGAATAATAAACAAATACTCCACTTGGCTCGCCGTTCACAGACTTGGGTAAATACAATTATGTTCAAATAATAACACTAGTTTTTTTTTCCCTGAAAGAAAACAACAATAGCTTTAATTTTGATACAAACAACTGTTATCATAATAAAATGATGATATTTGAAAAAATAAAAAACAAAAATAAGATTACGTGGCAGACACCATCTTTTTTTGGATGCTGGATCCCAAATTCTTTAAACAAATGAAACGTCTCTCCTTAGGGCTTAGGCATATGGATGAGGAAATGGAGCTTCTCCAGTTTTTTCAATACTTGACAAAATACAGTGTAATCTTTCATCTTTGATTTTAATAGTGGGACCAGAAATAAATAAGAGAGAGAATATGATGAATAGTTAGATTAAACACTGCACACCATCCAGTTTTTTATTCACTGAAAAGGATCCACTCCCGTTAGGTTACTTCATTTCGAAAATGGATTCTCACCATTTTCTTTTCAATTTTCTTGTAAAATGTAATTTTTCATTGTTTAACATTTTTTTCATATTTTTTTTCCCTCGTAGTTCTATTTAAAAAGTGTATAATAAAATATCATACTTTATAAAAAAATTGAAAAAAAATTAAGATTCATTTTCGTTTTTTTACTGTAACTTAATTAAAACTCATACGTAAAATAAAATTTGACTTCAATGCATATAAAATAAAATATAATAAGTCTAACCTTTCTCATGTTTTTAATTTCAGATAAAATATATTTTTGTTTTTAAAATCTATGAATTCTTTTTAAAAATATTCCTAATCTTTAGTTGTATTTAGTTTTGTCATTAACGTGTTCTATTTGTGTTAAAATTATCATTGGAAGTTCATTCTATGTAAAATGTTAGGAACAAAATTAAAAATTTTTAAGAATAATTTTGACACAAATAAAAAATATTAAAAAAATTGAATCAATTAAAAATATTAAGAATAAAATTAAATAAAATTAAATATTAAAAATATTTATAAAAAAAATTATAAATATTAAGAACAAAATATACTTTATCCTTTAACTAATATGTCATTCCAGTAGTCGTTATGTATTTACACCAAGCTTTGCCAAAGGGCGGCTCATCTAAATTTGCACCCAATTTTTACGAAAAAGGACTCAAAAACATACCGCGATGTACTTGGGAACCGTAGAATTCTTAAATAAAAGCATTTCTTTAGATGTGTTTTATTATAAGAACGGGATGACTGTAGCCGGAACAACATGAATTATCATATATTTCACTACTGCATAATACAATTTTGGATTTTACTATGGACACTCGTTAAAAATAATTAGTACTAGTGCAAAGTTTAGTGACACTTGTAATATATTTTTTTGCCAAATTCTTTAGTGTCTTTAAATTTAGTGTTGAATTTGTTTAATTTGTCTTTTACAACAAATATTAAAAATTTAAAAATTATTTATTTTTATATTTTAAATTAAATATTAATTTTTAACTCTTTTAGTAGATAATTACATGTAAACATCATAGTAATCACTTTTTTTTACGAAATTCTCTAACTCAAGTAGATTTGTATATAGGAGACAAAATTTGAACATATATATGGGACTTATTTACATAGACAAATAAATTAACTATTCTACTAATTTAAATTAGTTATATTTGTAATATAAAAAATAATATTTATACCACTTCTTTACATATTTTTTATAATATAAAAGATAATTTTTTATTTCTTATCAATCACTTTGAATACTAAAATTAAAACTATACAAAAAAATTTACACAAAAATGATATATATATATATATATATATATATATATATATATATATATATATATATATATATATATATATATATATTAGATTGTTTTTGCTTCTCTTAGGCATCATTTCATGTCGCTCCCTTTATAATCTACGCAAGCAAACATAGATTTTGCTAAATAATTATGGTAGAATACACTACAATTAAATACTAATATAAAATATACACTAAAATATGAAATACAAATTAAATTATGCATATATTTACACAAATATATAGTAGCTAATTTTAGTTGTTAATTTTAGTTGACATAATAATTTTGTTTTCGTAAATGATTTAACTCAAACAACTGACCAATTACTTAATTTGAATAGCTAATAATTCACCAGTACTAAAGTAGCGATTGATTATATTGCGGTGAAAATAGTGAATTCTACCCAACATCTTCTAAAATAACATGTAAGTTATCTTTTATCATGTGTCAAATTTTAATTGGTCATCATCTTAACCATAGTTAGATTATTTTGTAGTTTATTATTTTATTACGGATCCGATCCACGGATCTTATACCCGGAACGATCCCTGAATCCGGTTACCCGGGTCCAACCCGCTTTGCCTTTCCAGAAGACCCGGAACCGGCCCACTAGAACTCCTAACCAACTTTCGAATTCAAACGTCTCCCTTATCTTAATCAAGTAAGATAAGATAAGATAATTCAAACGTCTTCCTTATCTTAGCCAAATAAGATAAGATAAGATATTCACCATCACCTATAAATAGAGGAACCAGGTCCCTCCAGGTATTCATTCATTTCTCACACCTTATACCTTTCAGATCCATTCTGACTTGAGCGTCAGAGTGTCTTTGCAGGTACCTCCCCCCATTGCTCCAGTCAAGTGATCCGACATCTGCCTCAACCCGCAAGTTCTCGATCCATCTCTCAACCCGTACCAGAGACATCTTGTACATTGGCGCCGTCTGTGGGGACTTTGCAACGTTGTGGCGGCATGGCGGATAACCCAGAAGAGCAATCATCAAACTTAGATTTCTTGCGTATAACTGAGAGCAAAAAGGAATAATGTTTCCTTAACTTGAATCACCTTTGTAGTGATAACACACCTTTGCCCTACTCCAATGGCGAAATTCCAAAGGAATAATGTTTCCTTAACTTGCACCACCTTTGCAGTGATAACACACCTTCGCCCTACTCCAACGGCGAAATCCCAAAGAAATAATGTTTCCTTAACTTGCATCACCTTTGCAGTGATAACACACCTTCGCCCTACTCCAACGGCGAAATCCCAAAGGAACAATGTTTCTTCGACTTGCAATCACCTTTTTAGTGATAACACTCTTTATGCACCCTCGCCCTACTCCAACGGTGAAATCCCAAATCCTCCGAGCCCAAAGTCTCGCCTCCCTTTAGTGGGACACCTCCACCTCTTGGACCCTCTCATTCACCACTCCCTCATCCGTCTCTCCAAGCGCCATGGCCCCATCTTCTTCCTCTAATTTGGCTCCATGCCCATCGTGGTTTCTTCTTCTTTTGAACTCTTCAAGCTCTTCCTCCAAACCCACGAGGTCACCTCCTTCAACACCAGGTTCCAAACCTCTGCCATCCGCCTTCTAGCCTATGACAACTCTATCGCCATGATCCTCCTTTGAACCTTACTGAAAATTCACAAGGAAGCTCATCATGAGCGACCTCCTTAAACGCTACCACCGTGGCCAAGCTCCGAGCCAAGAGATAAAGAAAGTTCTCAAGGTTCTTGCACAGATACGCGGGACAGCCAAATCGTGGCGGCATGACGGAGAACCTCGAGGAGCGATCCTCCACCCAACACCCCAACTCCCGAACTCCAAGATAACACTTCTCCTACCCACGGGAGGATAATAAGCGCGGCACATCGCCAACCAACCCCAACCCAGCAACAACCAAGAGAGGACAACCGTCCTCCCACTGAAGCCCAGTCACCCGACGGCCTAGGAGAGAAGGCGGTCCAGATAATCCAAGAGTTGTGCCTTAGGGTGCAAGACCTCAAAGGCCGAGTTACACCCAAAGAAAAGCACAACGCCGAAAACAGAAGTCACGCAACCTCCAGATCAAGATCTCACCATGAAACCAGGCACGGCGGATCGCCAGAACGGCGACATGCCAAGAGATACAATCGCAGCATCTCCCGTGACCACGGACGGCAGGATGCCTGAACGACAACACGGCAAAAGGTATGATCACAGCGTCTCACGCAACTTGGCTCATCAACATGACACGGACGACAACCGACGACATCGAGAGGCCAAACTCACAAGAAGTGACCACGTGATAATGGGAGCCACTCTCTTCACTGAAAGAATCCTGAAAGAAAAACTCCCTAAAGGTTTCGACAAACCTACGGATATGAAGTACGACGGAACCAAGGACCCCCAGGAGCACCTAACGGCCTTCAAGGCCAGGATGAACCTGGAAGGGGCAGCTGACGCGGTCCAAGGCAGGGCCTTCTCGGTAACCCTAGTCGGGCCAGCGATTAAATGGTTCAACGCCCTCCCTAACGGATCCATAACTGGCTTCCACGATATCTCACGGAAGTTTATGGCCCAATTCACCACCAGAATCACCAAAGCTAAACACCCCATCAACTTATTGGGAGTCACCCAGAGACAAGACGAGTCCACGAGAAAATACCTTGATCACTTCAACGATGAATGTTTAACGGTCGACAGACTCACGGACTCAGTCGCAAGCCTTTGCCAAACTAACGGGCTCATGAATGAAGACTTCCGGAAACACCTCACTACCAGACCGGTGTGGACCATGCATGAGATCCAGAGTGTTGCAAAGGAGTACATAAACGACGAGGAAGTAAGCCAAGTCATAGCCGCCAATAAACGGCATCACGACAGCACACGACATGGCAGCACAGCACCTCGACATAACCCCCCACCAAGAGAAAACCATAAAGAACATCCCAAACCAGCAAACGTAAACCAACCCCCAGAATCGAAAAATTCTCTAACTACACACCTCTGACGGCCCCGATCACCGAGTATACCACCAAATAGCCAATCAAGGTATTCTCCCGAGGGCCCAACAACTCAAGGAAAGAATGGGCGGCACCACCGAGGATGCGGACACAGGACACAAGATTATTTCGACCTAAAAGATGCCCTCGAGCAAGCCATACGAGACGGCAAACTCCCCGAGTTTGCCAAAATCATCAGGGAACTAAGACGCGCGGAAAAAGACAGATCACCAGAATAAGAAGGACGTAACACGAGGACATAGAGACAAGCCTCTAGGGAAAGCCCTGAAATAGATTCGACCATTATCGTGAACGTCATCACAGGGAAAGACACCCCAGGAAAATTAAAATCAGCACTGAAGAAGGATCTCAAGATCCTGGCAGTTAGAGACCAAACCCCAACCGCCACCACCAATAGAGCGATAACATCTCCCCCGAGGATTGCCAGCATGGCACCTCGACAGAAGACGCCCCCTTCGTCATCTCAGCAAAGATTGGAACCGGGCTAGTAAGAAGAATACTGGTGGACACGGGAGCAGATTCCAACATCCTCTTCAGAGGAGCTTTCGACAAGCTCGGACTCCGCAACGACAACCTCCAGACACACCGCAATGGAGTAACCGGACTCGGAGACAACTTCCTCAAGCTAGACGGTTCCATCATTCTTCCCCTTACCATAGGGATAGGAAGCCAGAGGAAGACAATCTTGTCCGAGTTCGTGGTCCTCAAGAACTCCATCGCTTATAACGTCATCCTTGGAAGAAAAACAATCAACGACCTCTCCGCCGTCATCTTTACCAAATACCTTCTAATGAAGTTCACGGCATAAGATGGCTCCGTCGGAACCATCCACGGAGGCCGGGAAACCGCGGTAGAATACGACAACACCAGCCTAGTCTTACGCAAGAGATCCCGAGATGCGGCAGGTATCTTCCTTTCCGACCTCGATGCACACCAAAGTCCACGCAGAATCATGGGAGAAAACGACAAAGAAGCAAAGTAGGGCCTTACAGACAAGGTCAGGAGTATAGCACACCTACGGAAGCTAGCCCTAAAATAGAGAATAAGCCTAAGGTACAATGGCAGCACGGTACGACGAGACTTCGGACCAGGAGACCTCGTCTTACGACAAAACAACATCAGTCTACCCACTCCCGGAAAAGGGAATCTCACGCCCAACTAGGAGGGTCCCTACCAAATCAAGACGGTAATCGGAAAAGGAGCCTACAGGCTCGAAAGACTAGATGGGACCAAGCTCCCAAGATCCTGAAATTCCACCAACTTACAGCGCTACTATATGTAGAAACATGCTTCCAAAGCAACAAGATCGAAGTCGTTTAAGACTATCTCTTTACCTTTTATATTTTGCCTTCTTCACTTTCATTTATTGCTTAAGTTGTTCAATCGTATATTTTCTTACTGGGCACTCTTTCCTACCTACATCGGGAGGTTTTAACGAGGCCCAAACCACAAATGAAATTCATTATTTCAAAAGCATTGCCTTATCCGACGACACGAACTAAACGCGGCTACACCCAGGGATCGATCACCCCGAGGCCAATAGAACGGATATCCAAATAACAGAATGGATATCCAAATAAGTAAACGGCTACCCAGGGATCGATCACCCCGAGGCCAACAGAACGGATATCCAAATAACAGAACGGATATCCAAATAAGTAAACGACACCCAGGGATCGATCACCTTGAGGCCAACAGAACGGATATCCAAATAAGTAAACGGCTACCGAGGGATCGATCACCCCGAGGCCAACAAAACGGATATCCAAATAATAAAACGGATATCCAAATAAGTAAACGGCTACCTGGGAATCGATCACCCCTAGACCAACAAAACGGATATCCAAATAACAAAACGGGTATCCAAATAACAAAAAATGATGGCCCGGGGATCGATCACCCTGAGGCCAACAGAACGGATATCCAAATAACAGAACGGATATCCAAATAAGTAAACGGCTATCCAGGGATCGATCACCCCTAGGCCAACAAAACGGATATCCAAATAACAAAACGGGTATCCAAATAACAAAAAATGGCGGCCCGGGGATCGATCACCCGAGGCCAATAAAACGGATATCCAAATAACAGAACGAATATCCAAATAAGTAAACAGCTACTCGGGAATCGATTACCCCTAGGCCAACAAAACGGATATCCAAATAACAAAACGGGTATCCAAATAAAAAATGGCAGCACGGGGATCGATTACTCTAAGGCCAACATAACGGATATCCAAATAACAAAAATAATGACTCATGAATCGATCACCCGCAAAGCCAACAAAACGGAAATCCAAATAAGCTAAATAAACAAAGTTTTGAAATCGGCCCACTAAGAGGTCTAAAATAAGTTCACAATAACGGCCCAAAAAAAAGGCCACACAAAACAAGCATGAGGACGGTCTTCCAACTCGCAGAAAGTCAGACTGACCAACATCCTACCAATTGGTGCAGGATGACGTCACGTCTTTTTCAGGCCCCTCACAGTCTCCCGAACTATAGAGGATCAGACTCTCCAACAACTTAGCATTGAGACTAAGAAAGCATACTCTCATGCTCCGGGGGCAACTGTTACGGTTATCAAACCCGACATGTGATGAAACGCCCAAACAACGCGCTCCTCGCCTGACCATGAAACGGCTAGGAACTCCCCAAATCGTCGACCTCGACCGGAAAAACCAAACAACGATCTCCTTGCAAAACCACAACGGCAAGGAAAAGGTTCCTCCAGCGATGAGACCGAGCACCCTCACTCTCTCGCTCCGGGAGCAACTGTTACGGATCCGGTCTACGGATCCTATACTCGGAACGGTCCCCGAACCTGGTTACCCGGGTCTGACCCGCTTCGCCCTTCCAGAAGGCCCAAAACTGGCCAACTAGAGCTCCTAACCAACTTTCAAATTTAAACGTCTCCCTTATCTTAATCAAGTAAGATAAGATAAGATAATTCAAATGTATTCCTTATCTTAGCCAAATAAGATAAGATAAGATATTCACCATCACCTATAAATAGAGGAACCAGGTCCCTCCAGGTATTCATTTATTCCTCACACCTTATACCTCTCAGATCCATTCTGACTTGAGCGTCGGAGTGTCTTTGCAGGTACCTCTCCCCATTGCTCCAGTCAAGTGATCCAACATCTGCCTCAACCCGCAAGTTCTCGATCCATCTCTCAACCCGTACCAGAGACATCTTGTACATATTTGAGATGGGTAATTGTATAATTTTTTAAAATATCAAAATCCCACTTTCGTTAATTGAAGCACCTTTTAACTCCTCCATTCTTTCGTCATCGCGTAGCTTCGTCCTTCCAAGCATCGTCGTCGTGACAAGAAGCGCCAACGTCGTCGTGACGTCATTAAATTCTCATCGTAACTTTACCGTCCTTCCCAATATAACCAGTGCTGACCTTATCGCTATCTCCTATCCTCTCATTCGATCCCTCTTTTTGCAGTGGATCACTCCTTATCAACATAATTAATGGTTAGTTTGGTTATTAAATTTTTTTATTGAAAAAATATACTTTTATTTAATTACATGATTGAACATATATTCGTATGTAAAATATAATATAATAAAATAAATCTATTCAGAGTACTTAAAAGTATAATTAAAATCAGGAATATACAAATATAATAATAAAATTTGTATTTTAAACAAATAAATATATCTTTTATCATACATAAATTATTTTAAAAAATAAATAAATGGTTAAAATTAATAACACAAGTTTAAAATGATAAAATCTAACTTTTTTACAAGTATTTTTTATAATATTTTTATTCTTTTAAATTTTAATTTAATAGTACTTTATTATTTACTTAATAATTAAACAAATTATTTTCATGAAAAATTATTTTTGTATTATTTTAAAGAAGAGACCAATATAACAATTTAAAAATAACGTAAAAATAATATTTTAAATAAAAAATAGTTAATATTAAAATTTTTAAATGCAAAAATAAATTGTATAGATATTTAAGAGATAAATATGAAATATATGTCTAAAATAAATAAAACAGACAAAAATAATTCGTTATTTCTTAAGACTACTTCTATTTATATATTTTATTTATTTTAGGCATGTATTTTATATTTATCTGTTAAATATTTATACAATTTATTTTTGTATTTAAAAATTTAAATATTAAGAATTTTTTATTTAAAATATTATTTTTATGTTATTTTAAAACTGTTATATTGGTCTCTTTTTTAAATTGTTATATTTGTTTAATCATTAATTAAATAATAAAGTACTAATAAATTAAATATTATAAAAAATATGATAAGAAAGTTGAATTTTATCATTTTAAATTTTTGTTATTAATTTTAACAATTTATTCAATTTTTTTAAATAATTTATATATGATAAAGCATATGTTTACTAGAGTACAAATTTTACTATTATATTTATATGTTCATGATTTTAATTATATTTTTAGCACTCTAAATAGATTTACTTTATTATATTATATTTTACATATGAAAATATGTTCTATTATGTAATTAAATAAAGATATATTTTTTTAATAAAAAAATTTAATAATCAAATTAACCATTAATTATGTTAATAAAGAGTGATTCATAACAGAAAGAGAAATTGAGTGAGAGAAGACGGGAAATAGCAATGACATCGGCGCCAGCTATACTAAGAAGGACGAGAATGTAGTTAAGGAATGATGCATTGAAGAAAGAGAGATTGCGTGAGAATATAGTAGATGACGACGACGTAAATAATAAATTATACTATTACCCATCTTAAATAATAAATTACAAAATAATTCAACTATGGTTAAGATAATGACCAATTAAAATTTGACCCATCATAAAAGGTAACTTACATATTATTTTAGAAGAGGTTAGATAGCATTCACTAGTAAAAATAGGTGCATATAAAGTTATTACAAGCGAACTCTGGTATGCAGATACAGTTTTCGTTTGGGTATTATTTCAGAGCTATTAAAATTGGATAACAATGATGTTTGGTAATTAATTTGTTGAAAGTTCAAATCAAATATTGTATGGTTGGAATTGAAAGATTTGGTTTCTAAGTTTAAATAGTTCAATACGGCAATACAAAATGGATCGTAATTTAAGCACAATTGGTGAAATATAAGATCGCCCACAATAACCATTGGTAGCTAAGAAACTGAGGTATCTAGCATTGAAATTTTGCTTCTTTGTTTACATTGACGAACAGAAGATTAATAACTATAAGCTTCAAAACATACAAAACAAAAAAGAAGAAAAGTAATTCTACAAAATCAGAGTGGGAAAAGAGGAACTAGGGATTATATTGTAAAAACTTGCTCTAATTAAGTACGTTAGATTCATTCATTAATGACGAAGATTGACGAACTAATAATTACCAGCAATGAAATCATCAGCATGAAATTCAAGTTCTTGTTTATTATTAAGCCTCATAAATTCATGATCGATGTCTGTTGTGTCTGGAAACCAAACATCACCAAACTCAGCAGCTTCACAAAGAAGTCCATGCTGCTTCTTGAATCCCTTATGTTCTTCCATGGACGAGGAATTCGAAGAAGAAGAACAAGTTGTAGTAGTAGTAGTAGTTGTTGTTAAGGAGTTGTTCTTGCGTGAAATCCCTGCGAGAGAGTTGCGGCGAGTAGGGTAGGGATGGTTGTGTTCAGCGGTGTATGTAACCAAGAAAATCGTTGGATCCAGATGGTTCCTTTCAACTTGTTTCCTCGCCACGCATCCTTTCGAGCTGCTGCACCTGTAATAGCTCCGTGGATATGGTGAACCCTTGATAGGTTTCTGTCCGTATTTTCGCCACGCCCATGCGTCGCAAACTCCAATATCCGCCGCTGTAACCTCCTTCACCACCCTCTTGTTCATGTTCTTCTTGCTGCATATCATTATTAATATTATGTTAGGGTTCAACAACTAGTTAATTAATTAACCTCATAATTAAGTAAGTAAAATAAACTGAATAAACGTACCTCTTTTTAGGTTTAGAAACTGTGGAAACTTGCTGCAAGTTTTGTTTGATGGCATCTTCGGGTTCTTTGGGGATTATTGGTAACGGTAGGGGATGATGATTATTATTATCATCTTCATTAATATTGTTTTGAATATGAGGGGAAAGAGTGTGGAAAACTGGGTAGAAAGGCTTGTAAAGCTCGTCCAATTCATCAAGGACCCTTGTGGTTTCTGAGAATTCAGGAAAACTACTAGTACTGAAAAGTAGGTCATAATCTTGTTGATGAAAAAGGAAATTAGGGTTTGGATCGTGCTCCATGATGGTGGTGGCAGTTGATGGGCACCCTCTCACAATGGATTCCAGATCCCAGTCCATGAAGCAAGCAAGCTCATCCATCAATAGCAGTCAGGTAGGCAGAGATAATAATTATGGAGAAATCAGATCAAGGTGCCACCAATCAGAAGAGATTAATAAAAGATGTGGTGGGCCAGATGCCTTAACAAAACAAATTGCAAAGGAATTAATTAATCCAATGATTTTTTTTTTTTTGTTTTTTGGCAAAGGCTTTTTGAGAAATGTCAACCAGTATGTGTGTCATATATATACGTGAAATGTTAATGGAAGCACACAGTGATTTAATATTAATTTTTCTAATTCAAAAGTTCAAAGTTCAAAGTTCAAAGTAGCAATAGCATTTTCATTTTCATTTCAGTTGACTAACAAAAAAAGTCAATATGGGAGAGCAAGTGGAAGTGAGGAAGCCTTCATGTTTTTCTTTTTTCAGCAATTCGGTGCTGACCTTTTTCTTTTCTTGTATGTTTGTTTGGGATTGTAGGCGATCACACGGCACCAGATCAGAACAAAGACAATTGGATCAATAATCTCGCGGTTATTAAGCCAATACCACGCTTTTGGTTGGAGCTTCTCATACGTAAAGAGGACAATAATTTCAAATTTAATATCATAAATAAAGGTACGATTTCACTTTGTTGCATGCCTTCTTGCTATATATTATTATTCCTTTCACGAAGCAAATTCATAAAAAATAATATGGAACTAAAAAGGAAATTAAAGTCTTGTTAATTACTATACGATTATGTTACGTCATGCATGAGAAATATAGTTAGATTTTTTGGTTTTTTCCAATTCATCTGAGTTGCATCCTAGTTTGAGGGTTTCTTTTTTCTAAATTGGCTGGTTTTGTTTCTTTTTAGGGATGGGGAGGGAGTTGGAAACAAGACAATTGCTTATGGTTTTAGCCAACAACTGTACTGTAAGTGGAGTGGGCAATTCTAATTATTAGTTTGTTACATACCGCACCTATACGGCTATAACATGTACGACACCCTTCACCCTTGCATAGGATTTCATAGCGTTATCATTGTAACTAGTTCTAATAATATAATTAAGCTTCTAACTTTTAAACC